>NC_057361.1:36814377-37049377 GCF_016509475.1 Prionailurus bengalensis
GCAGTGAGTGTTGGGTACTGTTCCCTCTAATCCTCTTGGATGGTTTTTCCTTGGTTCTGGGTAGTTTCCTTTCATAAATGCACTAATCATAACTTAAACAAATACTTCAGGGGGATCATCTACAGATCTCTGGAGTTCTCTCTCTGTGCAGCTCTCTCCTCTTCAGTCCTCTGTCCTATAAACTTTAGGTGCCTAGGTCTCCTCGGATTCTCAGCTCTGTCTCCTCAATCCAGGGTGTCTGCATGCTCTGCCTCAGTTCTCCCTTTCTGTGTTGTGGCCTGGAAACTCCCTCAAGTCAGTAAGGTCGGGAAATCATAAGGCTCACCCCATTTGCTTCCTGTTTCTTAGGGATCATTATCCTTTGTTGCCTGATGTCCAATGTCTTGAAAACAGTTCTTTCATGTAATTTTTGTCTGTTTTTAAATTTTTTTTTGGTTATTTCAGGTGAGAGGGTAAATCTGGTCCTTGTTACTCCACCTTGGCCAGAAGCAGAAGCTCCACATATTTAATGCCAGACTACTAGTCTATGGAGATTACTTTTTGTTTTCCCATTATTCTCTATTATAAGATAAACTTGCATAAGCATATTTTTTTGGTACTAGACCTGGCTGATCCTAAAAGTCACATGGGGACCTTTTAAATAATACTGCCTTTTAAATTCACTCTTTGGATTTAGATTAAGGAAGTCTGGAATGGAGCCCAGAAATCTATATTTTTAACAAGCTCCCTTGGTGAAAACTGGTCTTGAATTTAAAATGATTAAGGGTAGGAGGACTATCTTATCTTCTTCATTGGAGAATAACACTCTGTTGGAAAACATATTTGAGGCTTTATAATTTAGATTCTGAATTTGTACAATTCCACAGAATATAACTTTGCTTGGTTCCTACTTTGCAGTTCTTAGAAGTGGTGGGCAAGCAATGTGAAGAACTGGTATATCAAATGTTTCTAGTCCCAACATTCAACTGTAATGTTCAAGTTTCATTTCCAACTTGGATATTCATTAAGCATGTATGGTTACCAAGAGAGGTGCTCCTGGAAGAATGTTATAAGTTAATATGTAACTCAAATCTAATTTCATAAGGGAAATGATAGTATGATGGGGGTTCCATCCTTGAAATGAATAAATTAATGTATTCTTTCAACCAACATTACCATGATCCTGTTATGTGGCAGGCACTCTGTTAGGCACATAATGAATGAGACTATTCATCAGTGAATATACAATAGTGGTGAGACAGACAGGGTCTCTCATGATTAGGGGACCAAGTAGAGTTAACAACATTTATTATTTTGCCTGCCCCGAACCTTTCTTTGCAGAGAGGAACTGACTCATCTCTCTGTTCGCAAGTTCCCAAATTCCAGGGAAGGGATTGGTCCACCTGGGCTGGGTGCCTACTCGTGAACCTACACCAGCTTGGGGTAGACTCCTGGCCTTTCCTTGTTTACATAAGCCTTTCCCCTGTTGTCTAAGCTAGTTCAAGTTTGGTCTTTATCACCTGCAACTAAGGGAGTCTCAATCGACTGAAAAGTAATTTCAAGGAGAGTTTCAAATGGGAAAACAAGAGCGTAATGGGAGTGTATCACCCTTGCAGGGTGAATCTAGCATAGTTGGACACATTATAGAAGGTCCAAAAAGCAAAAAAGATCACAAAGGTATATGCTGCACAGTAATATAATGCTTTTGATAAGAAAATTAAGCCAGTAAATGAAGCTGTATTAAGTGTAACAGATTTGTACTCCACTGTTGAGAATATCTATTTTACATAAAATAATTCCCATTTTTTATGGCAACCAGTCAAAAGGAGAATACACACCTTCACTAGGATCAAAGAACAGAGAAGGGCTTCTTTAAGGAGACTCTTGGTGAGACTCAAGGCCATTTTATGCTTCCTGAAAAAACTAACTCAGGGATACTCTTACTCAGCCTATGTTTTTAGGTAGTCAGCCACCATACAAAAGATCAAACCGACGTCATTGGGCTGCTTTGGAACATGATGATCACAAGACACCTGGACCTCCTTCTTCTGGTCCTTTCCTTCTTCCTGTCTGCTTTGCGTGGCTGAACATCACCCCTTCTTCCTGCCTCTCTGTCACAGCCTTCGCTCTTCTATAGCTCTCTCGTAACTGTTGTTCAACAAACTGTGCTAAACTGCATATTTACCCGTTTAACGTCAGTAGCCCCGTGGAAAGTAAGTTCTGGGAAGGGGCTGTGTCTTATCTGCCACTACATCACTGGCATCCAATACAGTGATCTTCACATAGTAGGCACTTAATAAACATTTGCTAAATGGGTGAATGACTATATATAATGAATAAATGGATATTAGACTTCTGGAGCTGGGTGGGATCTTGGGGGTCATTTGGCCAAGTATGCTTTTGGCAATAATTGCTAAGCAAACTATGAACAAACTTGAAGTGATTTGCCCAAGGCACCCAAAAGCTGTTATTGCCTGGGCCTTAAGCCAAAGGGTTGTTTGGACGGCACCAAAAAGGGGTGAAGTGACTGGCATGTCCCTGGCCTGCTGCAAGCACTGGGATAATACAGGAAAAGCGGCAAAGATCACTAAGTGAGAATTACAACTGGAGACATCTAGAGTTAAGGGCTCTCTGGAAATTGCAGTCACAGAATCACTGTTTGGTAGCTCTTCCTTTAACCTGCAAAGCAACTGGGCAACTTTCTTAAGTAGGGGATTTGTTTTTCTATATCCCAATATCCCTTTTCTATGCTCTGAGGAAGATGAACATGTAAGTTTGAATGCCTTTTCTCCGCCCCCTCCCCCCCAAAGATAGGATTCCTCTCCAAAACATGGAACTTTTCCAATAGTCCTTATCACAGTGGGTGGCATCATTGTCCATCTGGATGCAAAAACCTAAAGCTTAAGGGACATCCTTGGTGACTGTTTCTCCTTCAGTCCCCATTGGCAATCTGTCATCCAGGTCTATTGATTTTACTCTTTTTGTTAAATCTGTTCACTTCCTTCCATTTGGTATCTGTGCCTCTAGCCCCCAGTTCCATCCACTCTCCCCAGTCCTGAGGCAGTCACCTCTCCACTGGCCTCTCTACAACCTGTCTCGTCCTCCTCCTCTGCTAATCCATTCTCCACAGGGAGTCTTTCTAAACTGAAAATCTGGTCTTCTCTCCCTGCCTGAAACTCTCCAACAGCCTCCCACTATCTCTGATATAAAGAACAGAATTCTTAATGTGTCCTTCAACACTGGTGTGTCCTATTCTGGCCACGCACCGTTGTCTACACTCGAGCCGTGGTGCCTTCTTTCCATTCTCAAACTATGGTATGAGCCTTTCTGACTACTGGGCTTCCGCACATGCTCCATGGTTTGCCTGGATGGTCTCACTCTGCCCTCCCACCCCAGGCCGTTTTGTTCGGTTGACACCAAGGAGCCTTTCCTTGATCTTCCCCATCTATGAAGATTCTGTGAGAACGAGGCAGGTTCAGCATTAATCTTATCCTGATGCTGTTCCTGCATGCTGAGAACATAAATTTGTATTAAATATGTAGATGTGGATGGAAGGAATGTTATTTTAGCCACATCACTCGATTCTTTGAATGCCTTCCAAAGTAGCCTTCCTCTGATTTTCTCGAAGGCAAAAGATCTTATAAAAGATCTTTTCACAATGTCATTAGACATTCACTTTTCCAACCCCAATATTTCAAATTGTGCCCCAGAGGTTTTTTGCTGGAGTAACAGACCAGGTATGTTATTCTTTGGCTAAGCACAAGAGTGTCTGTGGAAGGACAGGTGGGAAGAGGCCTTGGGCATGGGGTCAGGTGGAACAATTCTGGGTGTGGGTTTGGAGGTGGTAGTGTAGGAGCTAGAAATGGATGTCTTTAAAACTACCCCTGCCCTCCTTCCCTCCCTACCTCCTGGTAGTGTAGATTGAGGTGGGGTGCCCTAACTCGGGCTGGGATTTTAAAGTCTAGAAGACTTTCTTTTCCTACTTACCATGGGCTCATCTGTGTTCTTTTGGAACTGGACCAGGCGGACTCTGGTCACATTCTCCATATCCATATCTCCGTTTGCACTTTCTGGAGAATCACCATTTAAATAGGGAGAGGTGGGAGGAGGTGTGACCCTCAATGCCTCATCGCTGTAAACTTCATGTGCCACTACGTCGTGAGTCTGAAGTAAGGCCTGGTATTTGGTGAAGAAAGTAAAATATTAATAACAGTCCTAGTCCGTCAGAAATGTGTTATTTCAAATAAAGACTGACGTGACGCAATTCCAAACAACTGAGTAGAAAGAATCATCTGTAAACAGAGGTGGCAAATTTGGGCTGGGGCTTAAAATGGAAACAAATTTAAAAAGGCACAAAGCAATAATTGGTGTATTGAGCAAATGTCTTTCCGGATGGCATTATCCAATAACTCCTTTATATAACCCAAAGGATGAAGATGATTTAGAACACATGACTTTGTCAAAAAAAAAATGAAAACACACACAAGTGTACCTGAAAAAAATGTAATTTTCCAAATAACACATATGATGTGGAGCTCAAGTCTAAATCTATGCAATGCTTTTATTATTTTGATTTTCTAGAGCACTTGCCCAAATGAAAAATAAGTTGATAGTTATTATTATGAATGTTTTTGCAAAGCCTTTAAACACAGAAAAAGTGATTTCCTTGTATTGATATCTGCATATGTCATCTCGGTGAAACTGGATAATAAAAATCACTTTTTTCCCCCCTTGAAAAGGATAATCTTCCACTTTCTGTACTTTTTGTGTCCTCATAAAAAAGTTTTTAATGACCATGAATATTTGAACATTTCTACTTCAAAGAGAATTTTACGGCTGAATGTCAGTATGTTTGGAGCTTTACACAGATTGTATTTTCTTGTGTGCTAACTATAAACTTGGTTCTATTTTAATCTGTGATCTGTGTGGTAATGAAATATCCGGAGATAATGAAATGCAATTATAATGGCTTTAAAAGTATAACCCTTAGCATCTCAAATTAAGTTATTTAATTAAAAAGCTTATGAAAGTCATGACTTGGCTATTTTAATTTGAAAGGCATGCAGACAAAGCAAAAATAAAAAGGTAACAATGCAGTAAAATCGTAAAGAAGGTGGTATTGATCTGTCATCAACAGAACGTATGCTTGGAGCAAGGTATGCATTTGGGTTTCTTTTTAAAAATTTTTTTTAAATGTTTATTTATTTTTGAGGGAGAGAGACAGAGAGTGAGCAGGGGAGGGGCGGAGAGAGAGGGAGGCACAGAATCCGAAGCAGGCTCCAGGCTCTGAGCTGTCAGCACAGAGCCCAATGTTGGGCTTGAACTCACGAACCGTGAGACCATGACCTGAGCTGAAGTCGGACACTTAACTGACCGAGCCACCCAGGCACCCCTGCATGTGGGTTTCTAATGGAAATGGCAGATTGTTCCAAGATCTCAGAGGGCTGGTCTAAACTGGGGTCTGGGTGAGGGGCACTAAGCAGTGCATAGCTTGACCTTGGCTTCCTGACCACTGCCCTGACTACACCCTGCACTGGTACCCCAGGCCCAAGTGTGGTCGTTGTGCTATGTGGGCAAATCCCTCTTTTCCCAGGTTAATTGTGGCCACTTAAGAGACTAATAGTTAGGGAAGAGAGCAAAAATCACTAATAGACAAACTGAAAAACTTCATCTTCTAATATTAGGTTCATCATATCAACTATAGATGTATCTTCCATAATTAGTGAATTTTAAAAAAACAATGCTGTGTATGACTGACTCCAGGATATATAGCCTGGTAAATAGAGAACAAAGCTTTCATCAGGAGAATGTGCTACATGGTTGGAGAAAGTGTTTATGCTGCTCTTTGCAAATGATTTCTATTCATCCTTTTAAATCACACAAGCAAACACTTGTATTTAGTGTATTTGCAAATGATTTCTATTCATCTTTTTAAATCACACAGGCAAACACTTGTATTTAGCATATTTAGGGAAGGAAAAGTTTCACAATCACAAAATAATGTCCAAATAGAACTTTAATTGAAGAATACTCAAATTATGTCACCAAATAAGGTCATACTTGCTATGAACCACGATTTGCCACTGTAAAGACTGCCACCACAAAATAAAACTCACCCTAAAGTTCTAGTGTATATGTAAACAGAGAAAAAGGGGCCCCTTATAGATTGCCATTAAAAAAAGAATATGCAAAACAAAATAATAGGGTAGTCTAAGTTCGAATATTTTTCTTCAAATATGTTATGCGGTATAATCGAGGAACTGGCAGTTACTAAGCTGAAATAGCTGTTATTTTTAATTACCTAAGAATTGTGTAATAGGAAAGAAATCCCTTCACTTTTTGTACTGTAGGAAGGTCATGGAGAAGACAGCTAACAACTTCAGACTACGGTGGAAAAAAGTCTACTTTAAAATGAGTAGGAAAACTATGGATTTTATGTTTGAAGAGTGGTTCCTCTGGCTTCTTAATTACAAATTACACAATGGACCACTTAATAATAAAAATATGATAACCTAAAGTGATGTTTTTAAAAGTTTGCTTAACTGACTGAGCCACACAAACACCCCACCACCTAAGGTGATTTTAATCACCTTGGTTTTTGGGAAAGTAGGATACAAATTTGCTTTTAAAATCTTCTGTTCTAGATCCTATTTCTTTAAAAAAAAAAAAGCATTAACTTCATTAACTTTCTAGTCTATTAGTATTTGTCTTTATCCTTAAATGTTTTGTATTTTTAACAACTGCAATAAGCAAATGATCCAGTCTGTTGTAAAAAAGTCTTTCAGATGCAATAACCGAAAAAGGGATTAGGTGTGATTTTTTATCATGACCTCTAAAGATAGAATACAGACTTTAAAAAATAATTTACATCTATTCCTTTTTATTCTTTAATTAGTGCAAATATTCACAAGTATCTGTATTTTTATTTAATTAATTTATTTTTAAGATTTATTTATTTTTGAGAGGGAACGCAGAGTGCAAGTGGGGAAAGGGCAGAGAGAAAGGGGGAGAGTAGACCTGAAGTGGGCTTTGAGCTGTCAGCACAGAGCCTAACGCGGGGTCGAACTCATGAACCATGAGATCATGACCTGAGATGAAGTCAGATGCTCAACCGACCAAGTCACCCAGGCACCCCACAAGTATCTGTATTTTTAAGTGTCAGGTAATTCAATGTTAAACACTTATGTCTCAATGATCAGAAAGCAAAGAAAAAACCAGATAACTGAATAAATGTGAAATTATAACTATGCTAAGAATAACTCCAAAACCTTGGTATAATAAAAACACATTACAAGTATTAAAGTATTTCCCTTTAAGCTATTAATATTTCCTTAAAAATACAAAGATTTGGGGCTCCTGGGTGGCTCAGTTGGTTTAGCGTCTGACTTCGGCTCAGGTCATGATTTCGCGATTCATGGGTTGGAGCCCCGCGTCGGGCTCTGTCCTAACAGCTCAGAGCCTGGAGGCTGCTTCAGATTCTGTGTCTCCTTCTCTCTCTGCCCCTCCCCCACTCACGCTCTGTTTCTCTCAAAAATAAATGTAAAAAAAAAAAACACAAGATTTTGAAACCATGACTTAAAATTTTTTTTTTTTTAATGTTTATTTATTTTTGAGACAGAGAGAGACAGAGCATGAACAGGGGAGGGGCAGAGAGAGAGGGAGACACAGAATCTGAAACAGGCTCCAGGCTCTGAGCTGTCAGCACAGAGCCCGACGAGGGGCTCAAACTCACGGACCGTGGGATCATGACCTGAGCCGAAGTCGGACGCCTAACCGACCAAGCCACCCAGGCGCCCCGAAACCATGACTTTAAAATGCTTACAAGACAAAAAAAGCTCCAGCAGTACAAGTTTATTTAACATAGTATATATAGCTCAGAACTCTATTTCCCACATGGGATATTATCTAAACATATGCTTATTTGGGAATAACCAGGGAGCTCAAGTTATGTTTATAGGAAAATGGGTCCTCATTACAGGTCAAACAACTTTGACAGCATGAGCTCTGGAGCCAGCAAGATCTGGGTTTTGAACTTCAGCGAGGCTGCTTACTAGGTGAGCGACCTCAAGCAAGCCTCGTTACCTTTCTAGGGCACAATTTCCTGTCTGAACTGTAAAATGGGGTTAGCCATACTCCCTCACATCCCAACCATCAGCAAGTCCTGTCCTGTCTAACCATCTCCACTGATGAATCCCAGTCTGCCCATTTTCCACCAGCCCCTCCTTCTCCAAGCCCTTACCACCACTCACACAGGCTCCCAACTGGCCTCCCTCTTTTAACTCTCATCCCCACCAGAATCCATTTTCTGCACGTCAGCCGCAGGGATCTTTCAAGTGTGGATCTGATCACATTTTCCTGCTTGCAGTCACTCAGTACTGCCCTACTGCAATCAGGAGAAAATCCAGACTCCTTACCACGGCCTGAAAGACCCTAACTTGGCCTGGCCTCTGCCAACCTCTCCTAGCTCTTCTTACACCATTATTTCCCTCATTTGCTATATCCCAGCCACGATAGCCTTACTTCTATACTTTGATCTTGCAAAGCTCCTTCCTGCTCTGGGCCTTTGCATTTACTCTTCCCCACGCTTGGGTGTTCAGAAAGCTGGTTCTTTCAGATAACAATTCTTAGCCCATGTATTAACTCCTCAGAGGGGCTTTCCCCTGACTGCCTGAAGTACCTCCCACTTTACTATCACCTCTGCCCCACTATCCTTTCTTTTTCTTCATAATTATCATGATATGAAATTATCTTGTTAGTTTAAGTTAATTTTTTTAACGTTTATTTATTTTTGAGACAGAGAGAGACAGAGCATGAACGGGGGCGGGGGTCAGAGAGAGAGGGAGACACAGAATCTGAAACAGGCTCCAGGCTCTGCGCTGTCAGCACAGAGCCCGATGCGGGCCTCGAACTCACGGACCGTGAGATCATGACCTGAGCCGAAGTCAGACGCTTAACCGACTGAGCCACCCAGGTGCCCGCATCTTGTTAGTTTACTTGTTTACTGTATGTCTCCAGCCCACCTATCCATCCTGCACCCCATCCCCACTACAATAGACATTCCATGGGGGCAGGGACCTTGTTTGTCCTATTCACCACTGTCCTTAGTGCCGAGCTTGACGCCTGCACAGAGTAGGCATTTACATATTTGATGAATGAATGAAAATGTTTTTTCAGCATCTAGCTAGGTTTTCAGAAATTAAAAGATTTATTATTTTGAAAATGTTTGCTAATAGCAATGCATATATTAACTTCTCTCTGACTTCAGAAAAGCAAAATAAATCAAGGCCTCAAAGGTGAGTAAGTTGTGAGACATGGGGTTAATCTGACCTTTAATGATTTTGAAAAAACAAAACAAAACAACTTAACCTTAAAAAAAAGCTTATTTGGGCATATGTTAATTTCTTTATTTGGCTTATGTCAAATCTGAAAGATCTACTGGTATCAAATGGTTCTAACTTCATTCTATTAATTTTTAAAAATTTTTAAAATTTTATGTATGGAGAGAGAGAGAGAGGGCATGGGAGGGGCAGAGAGAGAGAAAGAGAAAGAGAGAGAGAGAGAAAGAGAGAGAGAATCCCAAGCAGGCTCTGCACTGTCAGCATGGAGTCTGATGTGGGGCTCACAAACTGAGATCATGACCTGAGCTGAAGTCAAGAGTCAGACGCTTAACCCACTGAGCCACCCAGGTGCCCCTTGTTCTATGACTTGAACAGGTTACTTAGCAACTTATAGACAGACATGTCTGTTCAAAACCTACAGGTTTCTACCTATGAGAAGCACTTGCACAGCACAGGACAGTCCGTTGGGGCAAGGCTAACCAGTCTGCAAACGGGCAAGTTCGTAATCTATTCAATATTTTGCTGAGGACTTACTATGTACCCTACACATGATAAGACACCAGGGAGTAAACAACTAATATTCATTAGTGAGCATTTATTAGACATGAAGCATACATCAGGCACTGAGCTAAGCATGGTAATGTACACCTACGTAATTATTCCAACTCCGTGAGTTTGGCTCAGGGAGTCAGAATTCACAGGGCTACGGCATCAAGGCTGAACCCAGAGCTCTCACCACTTTTACACGACATAAGACATGATGTCACAAAAGGAGAATTAATCACGATCTGGGGAAACATGGCCTACATTTGTGAAACCATCAGGAACAATATTAAGGATAATTAAGTCCTAATATTTGTGATCTCTCAAGCTTGAGGATACTACTAAGGTATGTATTCTCTTCATTTTCCTGGTCTATAAAACAGTTAATAACAACCATTAAATGAGATCACAAATTCAGTGAGGACAACAAAGCTGAGCTGAGCTGTGCTCATTCATTGAAGGGACCTGCTCTGGCAGACCGGCACGTATTAGAATGTTCCCCAGGCGAACACAATCAAGTGCAGAAGGAATTACAGAAGAGAAAGGTCGATGTGGCCTGCAGAGGTGTTAGGAGAGATTTTGATGCCAGAGGCAGGATTTGAGCCGCGTCCTATGTTCACACACCGAAGTTGTAAGAATTCATTCACCTGCAGGTGCAGAACCTGATTTCCTGTCACCCACTGGAGAGAGCTGATGTCATAGGGGAATCAGGTGAAATATTCTCAAGGATTATACTTGACTTCAGCCTTCAATGCGTGGGTGGGAGAGTTAGGGTGGATATGGTTAATTACTTCTAAGTGGTCACTTTGAGGAGAAATTTCTATTTCAATGGCTGTGCTAAAGTTTTAAAAACACTGTATCATAAAGTACCATGTACAGCAAAACTCACCTTAACTGATATACCTGTTATAGTGCTAATGTTACTTTAAAAGTATCACCTCAGGGGGACCTGGGTGGCTCAGTTGGTTAAGTGTCTAACTCTTGATTTTGGCTCAGGTCATGATCTCAGAGTTCACGAGATCGAGCCCTGCGTTGGGTTCCAAGCTGAGTGTGGAGCCTGCTTGGGATTTTCTCTCCTTCTCTCTGTCCCTCACCCACTTGCAATCTCTCTCCTCCAGTCTAAATAAATAAATAAATAAATAAATAAATAAATAAATAAATAAATAGTATCACCTCAATAGTAGTAATAAGAACATAGTCTGGTTTTTTTTAATTTTTTTTTTTAACGTTTATTCATTTTTGAGAGAGAGAAGACACAGCATGAATGGGGGAAGGTCAGAGAGGGAGGCACAGAATCCGAAACAGGCTCCAGGCTCTGAGCTGTCAGCACAGAGCCCGATGCGGGGCTTGAACTCACGGACCGCGAGATCGTGACCTGAGCCGAAGTCGGCCGCTTAACCGACTGAGCCACCCAGACGCTTTTTTTTTTTTTTTTTTAAAGAACATAGTTATTAAGTCACATTTTCTCCCAAGGGGTAATCACCTGGATTTTCCACTCTTTGCATATATCCCACATATACTGATGTGGCTAATGTTTTTTTCTTTTTAATTTCTTTAAGTTTTATTTATTTAAACAATCCCTACCCCTAGCGTAGGGCTCAAACTCAAAACTCCAAGATCAAGAGTCACATGCTCTACTGACTGAGCCACCCAGGTGCCCCTGATATGAATAATGTTTTTTTTTAATGTTTATTTTTAAGAGAGAGAGAGAGAGAGAGCGAGAGCGAGAGCGCGTGAGCAGGGGAGGGGCAGAGAGAGGGAGACACAGAATCGGAAACAGGCTCCAGGCTCTGAGCTGTCAGCACAGAGCCCGACGTGGGACTCAAACCCACAGACTGTGGGATTATGACCTGAGCCGAAGTCGGACACTTAACTGACTGAGCCACCCAGGTGTCCCGATAATGTTTTAAAAATGTTATATTCAACATGAATTTCTATTTGTGATCATGCTTTTGAACTGAAGTTAAGTAGACAACTCTGGACCTACTTCCAAAGAAAGGTATCTCCATCTATTTTGAGTTCTGTTTAACTGTTTAGTGTTATCATGACTGGCTAACTGCGTGTGCTGTCTCCACTTCCCATATGGTAGAAATGCCTGAAGAAAGTGCAAGAGTTCTGCATTGTCCAGAGATGGTATTCTTCCAATAAACCACCTAGGTTCAGAGAATTTTTTATTAGTGAAAACTGTCTCCAATTTGAGTTCTCTGTGGTTTAAGTAACAGAAACAGTTCCAGTGACTTAAGAACCGTCCAGGCAGGAAGCAAACCCCTTGTGTGATGACCACACAGTCCTTGAGGAGCTACCTCAGGAATGGCATCTTTAGGACTGGGACACAAAGTAAACAAAAAGGATCTTAACGTGTAACGACATATCTGATGGAGACGGTTACATTTTAGGAGATTAAAAACTTCTTCTGAAAGTGAGGTTTTAGTTGTACGGAAGTTTGTCACTCACCATGAAATGAGGTTGTGTTAAAATACGCTTTAGCTCCTTTGCGTCATTATTCTCAGGGTAACATGAAATTTCTTCCAATACCTAAAAAATAAGCAAGATGGCAATAGTATAAATAGGATGCCAGCATTAGAAAATCGAGGATTCTTTTCAATGAAAAATTATGAATAGATTTTTATGGCAGGCAAAACAGTTAGTATGGAAAAAACTCATCGCTATATTAATAAAGATTATTAATATAAAAGGACTCTGTTGATGGTAATAAAAAATAAAACAAATCACTATAATTTCTCTGACTACATTACCTAACTGTAACTGAAAAGGTTATTGAAAAATACAAAACAAAATGACATGTCCACTATACAGATTTACTACAGGTGTAAGTAACTTAATTAACTTAATGGGAAAATATGTCTACAAATCTTTTTCCAAACTCACTACCAAAATGAATCTGTAATAAAAGTTAATAGCTTTTAAAAAATATTAACAAAACAGTCTTTCCTTTTAGAAAGCTTTTTCCAAACTCACTACCAAAATGAATCTGTAATAAAAGTTAATAGCAGCTTTTAAAAAATATTAACAAAACAATCTTTCCTTTTAGAAAGATTAAAATGACACAGGCTCAAATAAAAACCTTTTAAAAAAGAGAAACACTCAAGTTATCTTCCTTGCAGCCTGGCAGAATCAATGATATTCTCCACACTTATCAGAGAAAACCATGCCTCTGCCAATAGTTCCCAGGATTCACTGCCAGGGAATCCAAGAGTGCAGTTAAAAACAACAACAAGAACACAAAACTTGTCTTTCCATTCAAAAAGTTATCTTACCACCAGGATGCAGTCTATCCATGTACAGTTTGACTATGTGATGTGAGACCAGGGGCCTCTTTTTTTCCCACCCACCCCCCCCCCCCCCCCGCCCCCAGAGTAAACCTGTTGTGGTTCTAAACTGTAGATGGTTGGGCTCACAGAGTAGTTAATTTTTTTTTAATGTTTATTTCTTTATTTTGAGAGAGAGAGAGAGACAGAGAATCCCAAGCAGGCTCTACGCTGCCAGTGCGGAGCCCAATGTAGGGCTTGAACCCACAAACCATGAGATCAGGACCTGAGCTGAAACCAAGAGTCAGACGCTAACTGACTGAGCCACCCAGGCGCCCCTCATAGAGTAGTTACACACACTGTAGTAAATTCCCAAAGTTGAGCCAATCAAAGACTGCTTCAACGGGACTGGGTGTCAGGGGGCACACAAGTCATCTGCCCAGAGGAATGTCTCACCTCACCTTGGAGAATCTAATACTGGGGCAGGAACGAACATTCAGAGGTCACTTAACCTAAGGCTTAGGTTTCACTGGCATAGCTAAGTGCCACTCCATTACCTCCTCAGGGAAGAACAAAAAAGACCAAATACTACAGGATTCCTTTCTTATCTAAAGGAACCCTTGACAAGTGCTGGTTATGCTGTTCCTTTGTACTGTTTAATGCAGAAAAGCAGCTTCTCCTTGGTGCATTTTAGGCTGAGGATGAAACTGTGTGTTCTCTCTGGTTCCCTGCTATTCTCACAGTCTATCATTTTCCACAGCAAGGTGTGGTCTCCTAAGTCAGAGAGAAGCTCTCCTGGGCTGGTGCGCTTGACCACATGTGCAGGCCCAGCAGCGCCCCCTTGGTCTTGTTGTGTTTAATCCCTTATGGATAGGGAATGGATTAGGTCTTTTGTGCCTTTCACTTAGTAGTCTCACTTTATAAAAATAGTTTTTTAAAGGGGAAATGCTAATTTGCATAAAGATTTTTATAACATCAAAAAGTGGAAGAAAAAACCCAGATGTCTAACAATGGAAGAATTGCTAATTCATTATAATTTAGTGATTGCAAAGAAGATTTATGCCATCATTAGAATTTGTATTTGTGAAGAACAATTATAAACACTGGAAAAATGATAATATGTCCGGTAAAAAAAGATACGCTTTGATTACAGCTATATAAAATGTATATGCAAACGGTAGTGATTGGAAGTATATACACAAAAGTGAAAATTACCGTGTTAGGGTGAAGGGATTATGGATGGATTTTTATTTATCCAAACTTTCTGCATTATCATGTTTCTATAATAAAAAAGTTGGGGCATCTGGCTGGCTTAGGCAGTAGGGGGTGCAACTCTTGATCTCGGGGTTATGAGATCGAGCCGCATGCTGGGTATGGAGTAAATAAAAATGAATTTTACAAAAAGTTAAAAAAAAAAGTTTGTGACGGATACAGCCATGTACACTGACAATTTACGGAAATGACTTCTCTCTGAACTGAGTATACTTAATTGCTATAGATGTTTAATTAACCTCCAAATGTTACCACCTTAAAAAAGCAACTCTAATTTTCATAACCTATTTCTACCAAGTGCAGTAAAATAACTTACTTATAAAAAAAAAAGAGAAGTACAATTGATATATTAACATGCTCAAGTTTACATAGCAGAACCAGAACTAGAAATCGAGGCAACGTTGCCGCTGAAGCTTTTCTTTCTTTCCTGTATGTAAAATGTTCAGTGATAAACTTAGAAACACTAAATCTGAGTATAATGGTCCAGCTGTGACTCCAAGAAAACCACCTCTTACTGTGCAGCAGAAATGTTTTCAATAAAGGTAGCAAATAGGACACCCAGATAACATTTACAAGATAGATCACTTACCTCTTTGGCTCTCTGTACTGCATCGCTCGGAGGATTCCTGATTTGTGGTGAAGACTTTGTGTTGATTTTGTCATATAGCTAAACGCAAAGAAGAAAATCCAATCAACACTCATAATTCTTTGCAAAAATTCAGAGCTTCATATTTATCATTTCATTACACCATATCTTCCTCTTACGAAAGCTGGCTGATGATTTTCGGTGGTGTCTTCTCAATAATCTCTTACTCATTCAATGAAACTTGGTGCAATAGGAGTCTTATGTGTCACTTTTTAGAAAATCATCTTTAAATAGATGGTTCAAATTCTGCCAATGGGGAAATTTCTCTTCTTATTTAAAATTGGTCATTATTTCAGAATTGCAGTATTTTTCGCCTCTGACAGAAGCAACATTCAGTAACATGGATACAGAACAAAATGAAAGAATGCTTTCTAGCCAAGACACATCTAAAAGAATTTTCACAGAAATCTAAATCTTGGGAAAGGGCAAACCCAACTCCTTATAGGAAGGAATGTTCTCACAAAAGGTTTATGCTTGTTTTACTAGGGCTGTTTATTAACAGTATCAGTGCTGGCATCCTTTAGCAGGAAATCAAGGACGTGGACTTTTTCCTTTTGAATTTGCAAATTCACACAGCAAGAGAAGACACTGAAAAGAATCTAAATATATTTTGAAACCCCCACAAGTCTGACTGATCCAAAATTTGCCTTTCTGAAGACAAGCGATTTCATTCTTTAAAGAATAATCTCGGTAGGGTAGAAGTAAGATTAAAATATTAATTTCTACCTTAAACGAAATGGCTCATTCGACAGTCTGCTTTGAAAGGTGAAAAGTTAAAAATGATCTTGGCTAGGCTGCCATGTCTATTTCCTAACCTCTCTAAAATAGGTGGGGATTTTTTGGGGTTGTTTTGGTGTAGTTCTTTTTTCCCTCCTTCCTACTGTGCATCACAATGCTAGTGTGCAGGTCAAATACTGCCTGTACACATCTTTCATGTTACGGTTAGGTTTGTTTATACTGATAGAAGACAAAGCCTTAGGATTTCTACGTGTTTGGGGCACACCATACATAAAAATGCCTTACGATAAATACGTACATTAATTAATTACAAAGATGCCTAATGAGAACAATGTGAAGATAAAGCAGTGACCAGTTTTATTTTTTATTTAAAAAAAAAAAATTTTTTTTCAACGTTTATTTATTTTGGGGACAGAAAGAGACAGAGCATGAACGGGGGAGGGGCAGAGAGAGAGGGAGACACAGAATCGGAAACAGGCTCCAGGCTCCGAGCCATCAGCCCAGAGCCTGACGCGGGGCTCGAACTCACGGACCGCGAGATCGTGACCTGGCTGAAGTCGGACGCTTAACCGACTGCGCCACCCAGGCGCCCCGAGCAGTGACCAGTTTTAAATGATGGCATCATGTGATACTCAGAGGTTAAATGCATAGTGTAAGTAGTCTAGTAAAATGCTCTCTTTAAAATATTATACAGCTGACCCTTGAACAACACAGGTTTGAACTGTAAGGGTTTCCTTGTGTTTTTTTTTTTCCAATAAATACAATACAGTGCTCTAAATGTACTTCTCTTATTTGTTTAAACATTGCTGCAATTACAATCCCATTAGCACTGAGTACCTATCTCCCTGTACCCTCATCAGATCTGGAGCTTATATTACAATTTTATATAAATCTATGTATGTATTTGCCAGTGTGTTAGGTACAGGGAGTTTCTTGACAAGTTTTCTATTCTCCCTCACTCGCTCTCTAGAAATGAGAAGGGATCTTTTAATTAATTAATCTCTACACTTAACGTGGGGCTAGAACTCATGACCTCAAGATCAAAAGTGGCAGGCTCTACTAACTTACATAGCCAGACACCTCCCCTGTTATGATTTTCTTTTTTTAAAGACTATTATTTTTTTTAGAGTGAGAGAGTGAGAGAGAGAGAGAGGGCAAGAGAGAGGGTGAGAGACAGTGCCTAAGTGGGAGAGGGGCAGAGGGACAGAGAATCTCAAGCAGTCTCCATGCTCAGTGGAGAGCCTGATGCAGGGCTCAATCCCAGGGCCCTGGGATCATGATGTGGGCTGAAATCAAGAGTTGACTGAGCCACCCAGGTGCTCCCCCTCTTATGATTTTCTTAACATTTTCTATTCTCTAGCTTAGTTAATGGGAAGAATACAATATATAATACATATAACATACAAAATATTTGTTAATCAACAGTGTGTTATTGGTAAGGCTTTTGGTCAACACTAATATATTAGTAGTTAAGTGTTTGGGGAGCCAAAGTTATACGTGGACTTTTGATTTTGCAGGGATTGGGTCCTCTAACCCCTGTGTTGTTTAGAGGTCAACTGTACTAACATTTAGGAAACTAGTAATATACAGCTGGTTCACAAAAGTTCACCCAAATCTCTGTAGAATACACATGTGGAGTCTTCATCCTCTGAATGGTTTCTATATCTAAAGACTGTAAATTTTGAAATTTGAAACTTGGGAATGTATTTTCCCATAGCAGTAATGTTATGCATAGTGTTAGGTTCCCAGACTAGCCTATAGAGAGATACATACACACACACACACACACACACACACACACACACACACACACACATCCGCGCAATGTAAAATAGAAAAAAAAAAACCAACCCCTCTAAAGTAAGGAACCAGAAGTTACAAAAATTTCCTAGGTCTTACGTCGTGTGGTTTCTTGAACACTTGCAGCAACATCAGCTGGAGTGGTTAAACACAGAGATTCCCGGGCCCCACTCCAGACCTCCCACATCAGAATTTGAAAAGGGGGTTCAGAAATCTATCTACCTATCTCTATATTTTAAGTTTATTTATTTTGATAGAGATAGAGACAGTACGAGCAGACGAGGGGCAGGGAGAGACGAGACAGAGAATCCCAAGCAGGCTCTGCGTTTAGTGCAGAGCCTGATGTGGGGCTTGAACCTGTGAAACCATGAGATCATGCCTCGAGCCAAAGCCGAGAGTCAGATGCTCAACTGACTGAGCCACCCAGGTAACCCAGAAATCTATATTTTAATAAACTCCTTGGTATTTGCAAATCTTATGCCCAAGTGCTAACTTTTGAGAGTAACAGTAGTAGTACCAACAATAAGAATTACTATTTTTCTTCTCTCTCTCTCTCTGCCCCTCCCCTGCTGTCTTTCAATCTATATAAATTAAAACAAAACAAAACCGAATTGCTACTTTTATTGAGCACTTACTAGACACTAGTTATTTGTCAAAACTCTTTATATTCCCTTGTTTAATCTCAAACAACCCTGTAAGGTTGATACCCTTATTATTCCCACTTTACAGATGAGGAACTGAGGCACAGAGTAATAAAGTGAGAACCACCGTTCTAGCCTTACAGCAACTTCACAGGTGGCATACAGATGCTTGGAATTTCAACATTTTCAAAAGAGTGCTCAGACCAAATTTTCCCTTGGACTGGTCTGATCCAGTTCATCACATATTCACCCAAAGTTCGGTGGAACTAGTGGTGGGATGAGGCAGAGGTTGAGTGCTTCCCATCAAGGCAGAAATAGTAGAAAGGAATGAAAAGAAGGAGTCTTCTGTCTGAGGTGTGCACATGGGCCTTTGCCCCTCCAGTCCCTAGGAGAGCCCAGGACTGGAGGAGTCCAGGCACGCAGTGGATGCAATGGATAGCTAAGAATAGATGGTGAATATTTGGGGCATCTGGGTGGCTCAGTCAGTTAAGTGTCTGACATTGGCTCGGGTCATGATCTCACGGTTTGTGGGTTCGAGCCCCGTGTTGGGCTCTGTGCTGACAGCTAGAGCCTGGAGCCTGCTTCAGATCCAGATCCTCTCTCTCTGCTCCTCCCCTGTTCTCTCTCTCTCTCTCTCTCTCTCTCTCAAAAATGACTAAATGTTAAAAAAAAAAAAAAAGAAAGAATAGATCATGAATCTCAACTGCCTGCTCGTTGACCAAAAGGGCAAGTAAGAACTGAGGCAGGAAGGGGCAGGCAAGGGACTCACTATGTCACCATCAGTGGGAAGAAGTGATTCCTTGTTGACTAATCCATCCATGCATCCATCCACAAATTGAGGTCCTACTGTGTCTTAGGCAGTGCACTTCTATTTACTGGGGTTATGAAAATGAAAAAGATGACAGTTCTTGTCTTCAAAGAACTCACAAATTTTAAAGACTTATATAACCAAAGGCCCAGAAACCTATGCCAGCTTGGTCCTGTTGAGTACCTGAGAGTAGTCTGGTCCTCAGTGGTATCAACTGGAAGGCAGTATCAACTCACTAAGTGAGCCAGCCCCAGGGTGGGGACTATATGAATGTGCAAGCATGAGTGTGTTTTTGCCTTAGAGACTCAAAATTTTGGGGGTACCCATAACAAACACAAACCATTTGAGAAATGTAGCAAGGCAAGCAAATAAAAAGTCATGAATGGAGGAAAGCTTTAATGCAATGTCACATTAGTATTTTATTGTGTGTGGGGGGGAGATTATGAGAGCAGGGCAGAGGGGGAGGGGGAGGGGGAGGGAGGGAGAGAGAGAGAGAATCCCAAGCAGGCTCCACACTCAGTGTACCTCAGCCTGATGCAAGGCTTGATCCCATGAACTTGGGATCATGACCTGAGCTGAAACCAAGAGTCAGATGCTCAACTGACTGAACCACCCAGGCGCTCCTAACATTAGTGTTTTAAAACAGTAGTCTGAAATATGCAGCTTTTCAACTTCTCATTCTTATGGATTCAAAGTTCAAGTCTAGGTGGAATTTTATGAAGGCGTGGGGGCAAGTGAGAGGTGGCTGGGTTTTGAGAACAAAGGAAGGCTGCAGCTACTATAAAGAATATCTAGGATTATGTAATCTGGGACTTCAACTGTTGTCTTGGACTTTGAGCTGGAGCCCAGAGCTAAGGCCAATAGGAAGTAAGTGGTACCAAGTCTACTAGAAAGCCACCAGACCATCCCTCTAGGGCTTGCTGAAAGGCAGCCAAAATGGCCCTTCCCCAACTTACCCTAATGCCCTGTTCTGTCTATTCAGAAGCCTGGAGTCTGTAGGAATCACAGGATGAGGAGACCAAGTGTTTGATCCCCCTTTCCTTCTTGTTGGGTAGGAAGACAGAGGGAGTTGCCTCCTTCTTCATGCCAAGTGGAAGATGGTGGATGCTCCAAAGGAACCATGTGCAGAAACGGGAGGTTCCAGTAACGAGAGCTCACTATCTCACTCTCTGGAGGGATGCTTGCGGAGTCACAGCAAGTTAGGGGGCTCGTCTTGGTGCACCGGGTAGGAGCCCTTTGTGAGAGAGAGTCCTTGGGGCAGCTTGATGGGTGGTGTTTGTGGTCGCAAGTGAAAAGATACTGACGCCTGCCTCTTTCTTAGCTGGAGGCCACCCGGGGCTGTCCCTGCCAGCAGGGTGAGGCCAGTGGCAGGGCAGCCCACACATGTAGAGTGTGTGTTTCCCAGGAGTCAAGGAACTGCCTCACAGTGTGATCTTGCTGCGGCCATCTTGATGGAGCCCTGTCCAAGATGGCTGTCTGCATGGAGCGAAGGGACCTGGAAGTAAGTAGCTGTCAGGTAGCATGTGGGGACAGGAGCTGAGAAGGTGCTGCTGAGGCAAGCTGCAGAGTATACTGGGGATGCAGAGTCCGGGACAGAGCCAACCTCTGGACACCTGCCACACCAAGGGCATCGATGGTCAAGAGGGCGCTGGCTGCCTGAGGGACAGGATTCTGGAACATGCTGTTTAAGGGCTGCTTTCTCTTTTCCATGACCAGACTCGAGTTGACATTTAGTAACAGCACCCCAAAAGGGGCTGAGTACACAGGAGATGTTTAATACATGTTTCTTTAAAAAATAAAGGCATATTTGAGCTGGTGCCTAGGAACCGTAAATAGATATTTAAAAAAAATTCAGAGTAACAAAAAAATAAACAGACTGGGAATACTTATTTCTTAGCTTGTTTCTTTAGGAACCAGATGACTTATGTTTGGTCCTTCTTGCATAGTTAAGAACTTTCCCTCAAAATTAAATATATTTTGACTGTGTGTGTGTGTGTTTCAACCTGACTTTCAGATTTTCAAGGTGGAAGAGGACTGACATGATTTGGCTCCTCCACTTTTTTTTTTTTTTTTTAAAGGTAATCTGTCTCTTCAGCTCCTCCATTTTAAGGAGCAAGCTGAGGTCCAGTGAGGTGAAGTGTCATGCTCAGGATTCTGCAGCCAGAGCAGCAGGGACTGGACCATGAACTCCTGAGGCACTGTCCTTTCTCTCATATCAGATTCCCGTGGCTTGTATCAGAATTCAGTAACACACAAAGTCTTATGCCAGGGAGACACCATCAGCAAATATTTGGGGAACAAACTGTAGAAAACTCTATTTGCAGATTGTTGGAAAAAATATACAAAATAATAGGATTTGAAAGATATTAGCCAATCAACTGCAAGCCTTGCCCAGTTAAAGAATGCTAGAATTCTACACATTTCCTGGCCAGATGGTAAATATTTCAGGCTTTGTGGCGGTAAGGGCTCTGTCAACCACTCAACCTCAGCTGTGTATGCAAAGGCAGCCATTAACAATCCATAGGTGAATGGGCATGGCCGTGTTCCAATAAAACTTTATTTACAGAATTAGGTGGCTGGCTGGATTTGGCCTGGATTTGGGTTGTCGTTTGCCAACCCCTGCTCAAGAAGCTTAAGTTCACGGTGGATTGGAATGACAAAATATTATTTCTTTTTGCTATTTGCCTTCCTGAAACTTAAAGATACCAAGAATCCTATTTTTTGAACCCTTTTTCCTCCCCCCCGCCCTTTTTAAAAATTCCAGTTAACCTACAGTGTTGTATTAGTTTCAGGTGTACCAATACAGTGATCAAACATTGCCAAGCACTCATCACAAGTGCACTCCTTGATCCTCGTCACTATTTCACCCATTCCACACCCCACCCCTACCCTCCAGCAACTATGAGTTTGAAGATATTGCGTGTATTTGTAAAGCTGAGGTGTAGAGGACGAGGCAGAGGGAGGGAAGAATGTTCATAAATTATCCCTAGAGAGAAAACAAGAGCAAATCTGTTGCTGTTTTCTCTTTCCAATGAAGTTAAGGTTACCAACTTCAGCACTTTTTATTAAAACACACACACACACACACACACACACACACAGCAAAACGAGGAAATGTGAACAGCTGGAAGGGGAACAGATTGTTTCACACTGTCTCAGACAGGCTGCTCTCTGGCACTGGGTCAGATATGACCACACACAACTATGTGGACGCGCTTCATCTTTCTGTCTTAAGAAAGTAGAAGCACAGTTCTGTTAGGAGGCCACAATTCTCTATTTGAGATTGGCCATTTTAAACAGAGCAGTCTAAAGTTGGTGGTAATAATCAATTCAACTCTCCTGAGAATGTACTTCCAAACTTAAAGACGAGATCAGTTAAGACGCCACTTTGTATTTATGTTCAACACAATGAACTAAGTTTCCTTTTTTTTTTTTTAAAAGACAATATTCCATCAGGTCTCACTCTCTTCCGATTTCTAGTCCTCAAATAGAAGTGTTTGTTTTGCTCCTACTTTATGTGCAGCATTTAGCAAGATCAACGTGTAAAAAAATGGAATGGTTGGCAGAGAACTGCATAAAACCACTATCGCTGGGTTATATGTCCCACGAACTTTTGAGCACAGAGAAAACCCAATCTCAGGACCAGAATGTGTATTGGCTGAGAGAAGATTTAACATTTGCAGATAGACTGCAGATGTGGGCCAAATAATGAATGGGTTTGTAGAGCTGCAGGGAACTCTGTTGAGGTTCATTAGCAAGCCCCCTCTGACCACTTACTTCAGATGGACCAAAGAAGTCCCCTGCTGGAAAGGAATTCAAGTTTTCAAGTGTCAAATATTTATTTAGCCGCAAGGTATGTAATGAAATGTGCCTGTGATCCTAGTAAAACAGATAACGAGAGTGCCCACAAGTTCACACTGTGCAATGATAATGGGAAGTGAAACGACTTGCTCTGGAAACAGGCTATCTTATTAAGAACTTTCGTTACCGTTTCTGTGAATTGTCTGTGAAGAAGATGGGGGATTCGAAACAAGTTGCAACGTCACATCTTTTTGGTGAACCCAGCAGGTCAGCTATCAATAGCCAACAGTATTCTTAAAAAATACATATGAAATCTGGCCAATTGCTAGCGAAAGGTGGTTTACTACTAAACTATAAGGAACTGCTATTCAGCTACAGCACTGGAGCCGGTTTTATGAAATTAGAGATTGAAGAACAATCTTCTGAGACCTAAATATCTATTTTTCCTGCTCAAGTTCATACACAAACTTGCTGTCTTCAGGTCAATGTTCCTGGAAGCCTTTGAATTAGATGCCCCAGGAAAGCTTTAGCCTAATGGTAGAGCAGTGAAATGTTAGCTTAAATCAAGCTTCAGAGAATCACGATGAGGTCTTAAGAAGGGACCCAGCTGGCTTGGGAATATGCTACTGCAACTCAATCAATTATGCAAGTTTTCTTCTGACAGAAAATAGCAAACTAAGCAATCACTTCATCTGGGCCAATTCAAGAGTTCTTGAGAGGGATGTGAGATACTCTGGATTTTGATAGTGAAAGTTCCCCCAAAGGAGGCCCTCGTTTGGTTTAGGTTACAGTTGTCTGTGTTCAGAGCTGCTTTTGTTTCAAGCCCATTCATTAGAACATCGCACTTACAGGGATTTTTTTGAGACCAGGAAATTAAGACTTGCTTGATCTCCTAGTTCGGTCTAAAAAGACTCTCCTTTTTGGTGGCTTAACAATATAAGCCACTGTGGCAGATTCTGGGCAGTTGACAGCTCTTGCTGAGAAACTCCAGCAGTGGCCTCAGATGACCTGACATGACTGCTCTGTCGGCCTTTTTCAGCTGGCAAAGAACTCTAAAATTAAGCCCTGTAAGAAACAAATCATGCCTATTCTTGAGTAAGCAAAAGAAAGCATAAGGAAAAACCAGTTACTTTATTTCACTTTTCATCAAGCCTTCTGAAATAGGGTACTTTTTTAATACCAGATCCAAGCATCTGCCCACCTGTGAGGAATGTCACTAGGATGTGAATTTCTTTTCTATTAAAAAAAACAACAAACTACTAACAACATTAAAAGAGTGTTGAAACCTCATTTCCTAATGTGCTTCTCTGAAGCATCTACGATAATAAATATTTAAACTAAATGAATGTCTTATTAATTTGTGGTTTTACAAGAAAGCATTTACATCAAGTGTGTCACATAGTATTAAATTACTGAGGCAAGACAATAATTTTTAACTTATGATGTGACTTTTACTTTGCATAGGTAAGCACTAAGCATTTGTGTGGTTTTTTAAGTTTTTATTATTTATTTACTTTTGAGAGAGCAAGCATGACTGGGGGAGGGACAGAGAGAGTGGGAGAGACAGAATTCCAAGCAGGTTCCACACTGTCAGCGCAGAGCCTGATGTGGGGCTCGAACCCACTAACTGTGAGATCATGACCTGAGCTGAAGTCAGATGGTTAGCCAACTGAGCCATCCAGGTGCCCCAAGCATTTGTACAAGAAACTGTAGCAAAAGTGAATTTCCGTTGTGGCAAGTTAAAAGAGAACAAATGGGGCGCCTGGGTGTTTCAGCTGGTTAAGTGTCTGACTTTGGCTCAAGTCATGATCTCATGGTTTGTGAGTTTGAGCCCTGCGTCAGGCTCTGTGCTGATAGATCAGAGCCTGGATCCTGCTTCAGATTCTGTGTCTCCCTCTTTTTCTCTGCCCCTCTCCCACTTGCTCTGTCTCTGTCTCTCAAAAATAAACAAACACTTAAAAAATTAAAAAAAAAAGAACAAAATGATCTGGCAGAAGAGGTTTTAATGAGGTAACGTGTGAAGGGTCACAAAGAGAAGAAAGCAACTATGATGAATGCTTCAAGCCAACCCCAACAAATATTCTTCAAGGGAGCATACCACATTCCTTTCTGGGGGAAAACTCCTCCTTTCCTTGAGAACAGCATGAAGAAGAATCAGTGCTTGTTGCATTTTGATGGCTTTTGGAACATTCCTTTGCCTTGTGGTAAAGTTGACTGTGGTGCCATAAAAAGAGAATGGGAAACACTGGGACCAGGGACAAGCTGATTCATTATTCTTGGAATTTCAGAGTAAATTCCAATCCCTGGTTTAAGAAAGTAATTCATTTGAACAAATAAGGGAACTAGAGAGACTCCTGTAGTTAATCATGCTTTCAGTGAAAATCATGGTCCTCTTCACAAAGATGTAGAACATAGGAGCTAACTTGGAGCCTGCATAGAGCAACTGCTTAGGGATGAAACTGAGGCTGAATTCCTTACTACTGGATAGCTTTATTTTGAAAATTTGGTTTTTCCTGTTATAGAATTGTCTACCATAAAACACTGATACTGGATGAATGGATAAACAAAATGTGGTGTATACATAAAATGGAGCAGTTCTCAAATGCCTGATTTTTTTTTTAGTGTATTTATTTTGAGAGAGAGAGAGGAAGAGAAAGAGTGTGCTCTAGTGGGGGAGGAGCAGAGAGAAGGAGAGAGAGAATCCTAAGCAGGCTCCACAACCTCAGTGTAGAGCCCAACACAGGACTTGATCTCACCAACTGTGAGATCATGACCTGAGCCAAAAATCAAAAGTTGGAGCTTAACCAATTGAGCCACCCAGGTTCGCCTCAAATACCTGATTCTTTTTTAAAAAAAAATTTTTTTTTCAACGTTTATTTATTTTTGGGACAGAGAGAGACAGAGCATGAACGGGGGAGGGGCAGAGAGAGAGGGAGACACAGAATCGGAAACAGGCTCCAGGCTCTGAGCCAGCAGCCCAGAGCCCGACGCGGGGCTCGAACTCACGGACCGCGAGATCATGACCTGGCTGAAGTCAGACGCTTAACCGACTGCGCCACCCAGGCGCCCCTCAAATACCTGATTCTTGATCAACATCACAGTACTCCTCAAAACCACTGTCCTATTTCTCTTCCTTCTCTCTCTCTCTCTCTTTTCTCTTGCTCAGATACTCTCAAAACATCTTCATCAAAAGGAAATGATTATCCTTGCAACAAAGTAAATGAATATCAAGGCACAATGTTAAGTGCAAAAAGACTGACTCAAAAGGCTACAGTGTTTGATTCCATTTATACGACATTTTGGAAAAGTTAAAACTATTGGAACAGAAATCTGATTAGTGGTTGCCAGGGACCAGAGCTGGGGGGAAGAGGGTTGACTATTTCAGCTTTTAAAAGGAAGGAGATTGTGATACATGCTACAGCATGGATGAACCTTGAGGATACTACATTACGTGAAATGAGCCAGTCACAAGACAATAGATATGGTATGATTCCACTTACATGAAGCATCTACACTAGTCATATTCATCGAGACAGAAACTAGAATGGCAGCTACCAGCGGCTAGGGGGAGGACGAAATGGTGAGTTGCTGTTTAACAGGTACAGGGTTTCAGTTGCAGAAGCTGAAAAGAGTTGTGGAGATGGACGGTGGGGATGACTGCACAACAGTGTGAATCTACCTAATGTCACTGAGCTGAACCTTAAAAAATGGTTAAAATGGGGGTGCCTGCGTGGCTCTGTCAGTTAAGTGTTCAACTCCTGATTTCAGTTCAGGTCATGATCTCACGGTTTGTGGGTTCAAGCCCCGCTATCAGTGAGGAGCCTGCTTGGAAGTCTCTCACCCTCTCTCTCTCTGCCCCTCCCATGCTCACACTCTCTCAAAATAAAGAAACATTTTAAAAAATGGTTAAAATGGTAACTTTCATGTTATATTTTACCACAGTAAAAGGACAAAAAATTGCTATTATGTCAAATCTGTTAAAAGGCTGTGAACCCTGGGAAATGACGAATATGTATTTGCATGTAGAAGAAATGAATAACTAAAACATGTTGCTCTGAGAAGGTACCCCCTCTTATTGAAAAGTATATAAAATCATGTGATTCATAATGTTTTTAAATAAAAAACATAATCTGGACTTCTTTCATAAGGCACAACTACACATTGGTTAAGAAGACAGTTCTTGGGACAGAAAAACAAATTTAGCATTTTTAAGTCAATAAGTGGTAAATTCTTAGCCATAAAGTGAAATATTGAAAGGAGGAAATCAGTGTGATGACCCTGTGAAACCTACAAGGATGACCCCCCCCCTCCCCTTAGTGGGCTTTGGGCACTGCTGAGGGCAGTCTGGCTTTGCTGGACTGGTGCCAGGACACAGGGACAAATCCAGGAGACACTGGAAAGTGGTGTCATAGTGGGAACAATGGATTACAAATGACATAGTGGGATCCACGGTACACTGTAACCCACAGCACATGGAAGGAACTTCCAACAGTGCCTAACCTTAAAATAATATATGAAAGCAGTAAAATAGATTTTTTTTTAAATAAAAGGGAATTCTTTCTCATTTATTATTTTTAAAAGCTTTATTGGCTGGGGGCTGGGGGTGCCTAGGTGGCTCAGTTGATTAAATGTCCGACTCTTGATCTTGGCTCAGGTCATGATCCTGAGAGTTCACGGGTTAGAGCACAGGCTCTGTGCTGACAGTGTGGAGCCTGCTTGGGATTCTCTCTCTTTCCATCTCTCTCTCTCTCTCTCTCTACCCCTCCCCTGCTCATGTGCACACGCTCTCTTTTTCTCAAAATAAGTAAACTTAAAAGAAAAGCTTTTTCATTTACAAACTGCACAGTTTGCCCACTGTACATGTATAGTTTGAGGATTCTTAGTAAATCTATACGGTTGTACAACCATCATCTCAACCCAGTTGTAGAACATTTCCTTCATCCCCAACAGTTCCCTTGTGTTATATCTAAGAACTCTTTGACTAACCCAAGCTAATGAAGATGAACTCCTACATTTTCTTTAAAGTAATTTTATTTTAAGCTTAAAATGAATCTATGATCCATCTTGTAGTAATTTTTTGTGTGGGATGTGAGGTTAAGGGTCTAAGTTAATTTCTTTGCATATGGATATCCCACTGCTTTAGCACCATGTTAAAACAAAACAAAACAAAACACAAAACAAAACATAACAGGGGCACCTGGGTGGCTCAGTCAGTTAAGTGTCTGACTTTGGCTCAGGTCATGATCTCATGGCTTGTGAGTTCGAGCCCTGTGTTGGGCTCTGTGCTCACAGCTCAGAGCCTGGAGCCTGCTTCAGATTCTGTGTCTCCCTCCACCCCGCCCCCTCTGTCTTAAAGAAAAATAAACATTAAAAAAAAAACCCCAAAAAACCCACAAACAACAAATCATTTATTCATTACTCACTAAACTGCCCGGGAACTTTTGCTGAAAAATCAACTGACCATGAATGGGAAGGTTCATTTATGAACTCTGTTCTGTTCAACTGATCTGTAAGTCTATCCTTGCACCAATACTGTACTATTTGCATTACAGTAGCTTTGTAGTAAGTGTTGAAATCAGTCTCCTAACTTTGAGCTTCTTTTTTGTTTCAAAACTGTTTTGGCATTTCCATATAAATTTTAAGATCAGCATGTCAACTTCTACCAAAAACAAAAAATTCTGCTGAGATGTTGACAAGGATTGTCTTGAATCTATAGATTGATATGGGGAAAATTGCCACCTTAACAATACTGTTTTCCAATCCAACAATCTCTTTATCTCCATTTATTGAGACCTTCTTTACTTTCTTTCAGCAACATTTGTAGTTTTCAGTGTATGAGTCCTCTTATACTTTTGTTCAATTCGCTATTTTATTCTTTTTGATGGTATTGTATTTCTTTACTTTTACTTTCACATGATTTGCTGCTTGTATGTAGAAATGCAGTTAATTTTGGTATATTGATCTTATACCCCGCATTCTTGCTAAGCTTGCTTATTGGTTCTAGCGGATTTTTTGTGTGGATTCCTTAGGATTTTCTACATACAAGAATATATCTCTGTGAGAAGATGGTTTTACTTCTTCCTTTCTTATCTGCATGCCTTGAATTTTTTTTTCTTGCTTTTTTACTGCACTGGCCAGGACCTCCAGTACAATGTTGAATAGAAATGGTTAAGAGCAGACAAACCTTGCTTTGTTTCTGCTTGTATTCGTTTTCTACTGCTGCTTAATGAATGACCATATACTTAGTAGCCTTTTTTTTTTTTGCTAAGTTTGTGGGTAACTTCATTAAGAATGAAGAAAAATTACTTTGAAAATATTCAGGATATATGCTATTTCTAGCTCTCTTTACCCCAGGGACTTTGTTGCATGGGGCAATTTTCTTTTTTTTTTATTAATTTTTTTAAAAATGTCTATTTATTTTTGAGAGAGAGACAGAGCGTGAGCAAGGGAGGGACAGGGAGAGAGGGAGACACAGAATCCGAAGCAGGCTCCAGGCTCCAAGCTGTCAACACAGAGCCCGAAGTGGGGCTCGAACTCACAGACCGCGAGATCATGACCTGAGCCGAAGTCGGACGCTCAACTGACTGAGCCACCCAGGCACCCCTCATGGGGTAATTTTCTACTGACGCTAATACGTGGGTACACTGATAGAAACAGGCACAGGAGTTTTGCCCATCCAGTCAGAAACAGTGGAATGAGACCCCTTTTCCCCAAGTGAGCAGCAGTGTGCTTCAGTCTCCAGGCCCCAGGAGGCAAAGTAGCACAAATGTGACACCACTGGCCCGCCACCTGGCTGCTCTCATATTTGCTGAAGCTCATGCTTAAGACTAGAAGGGACCCTGAGAAGGTCCCCGTAGTTCAACTGCTGAAGGTGCTCAGAATATTCTAGACATTTAAGTCTAACTTGACTGGACTACAAATTTATGGGAAATTTAGCTTTGGCATTTCCTGACTGGTAATCTGTTTAAACATCCAAACTTAACAGTGTATCAACTTACTTCTCAAACCGCAAATTGCTGGAAAACATCAAATCACTGCAGAAGTTCCATTTTTTTCCCCCTTTAGGAAACTTTGGAGTTCTAAAAATATGCTGTTCCCAAATAGGACTACTAATTTAATATCATCTCAAAAAACCAAAATAGTAAATCAACAGTTGTAGTTTTCCAATGCTGGATAAAAAACCCTAACTCTCCCTAAACAGTAAAAAACTATAATAAAGATGTCAGTTATACAAAATATGCAGGATTCTAGACACGGATTTATTTCTAATGTAGTATCTTAAAATACCAGTTAATCTATAATAAAAATCTACATATAAATCAACACAAAAAGTGCTAAATTAAGCTGCCACTGCAATGAGTTTTATTAATCTAATCAGAAATTGAACATAATTTTAGGACTTCCCACAAAAATAATCTTAATTAGGTGGGGCATCACATTTACTATGGAAACAGCAGTCTATAACGAATGTTAACAGCTGTTCAGAGGTATGACAGATGGTGGGTGAATGTTTAAAACTAGTTGTCAAAGTTTGGCAGAGAGAGATAAATGTGTCATTTAACAATGTTTTATGACATTGTTGACTTACAAAGTAAACATTTATTCTGTAATAGCAAAATTTCTACAAAAAATTGAGAAGACTGCGAATCACCAGCAAATAACACTTGCAAAAGGCTTTTTAACTGAAAAAAAAAACTCTTGATTTTTCGGTCCAAAAACGCATCTGTCATCTGACAATCCAACGTATCACATACAAGTGGCAAGCCAAAACTAACTCAAAATATCATTAAGAGGCAGAAGTACACCCTAACACCAATTCCTAAGCAAGCTCACTGAAAGAATGACGGGGTAACATTTCATTATTTTATATTAAATCTGTGTAACTTACATTCACACCTGAAGAATCAATTCAGGGCAAAATCAGGTTTCCAGGTGGTACTGGGCGGCCTACTCTCCCCTCAAAATTCATGTCTATGTGGAGCCTCACAATGTGACCTTATTTTGGAAATAAGGGTCTTTGAAGATTTAATTAAGATGGGGTCATACTGGATTAGGACAGGCCCTAAATTCAATGACCGGTGTCTTTATAAAAAGGTCGTCACAGAGTCACAGGCACATAGAGAAAAATGCCATGGGCAGTCGGAGGCTGGGACTGGAGGGGTGCATCTACAAGCCAAGGAACCCCAGGGATTGTAGGCAACTACCAGAAGCTTCCAAAGAGGTATGGAAGGAGTCTTCTTTGAAGCTTTTGGAGGGAGCATGGCCCTGCTGATGGCTTAATTTAGGACTTCTGGCCTCCCAGACTGTTATTTGAAGCCACCCAGGTCGTGACACTTCGTTGTGGCAGCCTCAGCAAGCTCATACATGTGCCAAAATACATTTTACTGAAATTGATCTGCATATTTTATACACAGAGCATCTCTGCACCGGTGCTTTTAATTTGTGAGAACAGACATATGGACCAAGCTAGACCAAACACCATTCCTCGTCAAGCCTCTTTAGTTCTCCCCACAAAGTAAGGAGTAGTATATATGTGCCAGGTAGAACTTGTTGGGGAGCAAACATTTAGAAATTTCTGGATTGGTTTTTCTTTTTTTTAATTTCTCACTACAGATTAAACTAGAGGCGTTTTACTAGAGTTCAAATCATAAAGCATTTCTCCTTTTAGTGCAACCACAGTATTTCTCCTTTTGTTTTAATATAAATTCTTTCAACACAACAGATGTTTTGTTTCCTCCAAATTCTAATAATATTTCTTTTGCATTTTCAGCTTACTATTTAAAAAAATTTTTTTTCAACGTTTATTTATTTTTGGGACAGAGAGAGACAGAGCATGAACGGGGGAGGGGCAGAGAGAGAGGGAGACACAGAATTGGAAACAGGCTCCAGGCTCTGAGCCATCAGCCCAGAGCCCGACGCGGGGCTCGAACTCCCGGACCGCGAGATCGTGACCTGGCTGAAGTCGGACGCTTAACCGACTGCGCCACCCAGGCACCCCTCAGCTTACTATTTTAAAGGCATGACTAGGGGGTGCCTGGGTGGCTCAGCCGGTCAAGCGTCAGACTCTTGACTTCAGCTCATGATCTTGTGGTTCTTGAGTTCGAGCCCCACATCTGGCTCTGTGCTGGCAGCGCAGAGCCTGCTTGGGATTCTGTCTCCCTCTCCCTGTCCTTCCCCTGCTTACTGTCTATCTCTCAAATAAAAATAAACTTAAAAAAAAAAGGCATGACTAGAAAAAATGAAGTCCTAGACGATCTTGTAGGAACGTAATCCTCTTTTTGTCAGCTTAAAAATTATGACCTCAAACTTAGCTGCTTAGAGTGTTGTTGAGTTAACAGGAATTATTTAAATAAAATAAAGATATTTTATAAAATGGCTCAGTGGGGTTAAGTGACAATCAATCCATGGGCCACAAAAGTATGCCACTAGGTGTCACTACTTGGAATCCTTAAAAATGGAATCAGTGTTGACTCTGTAAAACAACAATTCCCATCCAAGCACAGGCTATGGAACATTATTAGAAGGAAGAGCAATGAATGGTCAAAATTTGAAAAGCTTTTTCTCAAGGGTTGGTCATGCCACGTTCCTTTTTGCGTAAGCACTTAAGTGTTAAAAACGGTTTCAATGGTTAGACTTCTCTATATGGCAGCTACTTGAAAACTTCATTGATTATATTACCGAAACACAGTCTGAGACAAGGGCTTAATGAGCCATATTTATGGGCTGGAGATCATGAGGGCACATTCTAATGATGGCTCAGGTCATTCATGACAATTAAGCTTCTCATTGAAGGAGGAGCCAGTCTGGATCTTCAGAACCCAGCACTGCCCAGGGAATGGCCTTACAGTGAAGTCATTTCAGGGGGTTTTGAGATTCGTGTGTAGTGCTTGTCTGCAAAATCCTGCAGACATGGTGTCTTTTTACTGGTCAGTCCACTCGCTCCTTTTCAAATTGACATGCATTGACAGGGCAGGTGCTGATACTATACACACTTTCTTAACTTTATAATTCATAAGAATCCAAAGGAACTTTAAGTGTGTTTTTCCTCACGAAAATCGAGGAGTCTCTTCTGAAGCTGCTATAATGTCTACCCAAGAACGCAGCAGTTATTCAAAACACACGTTTTCAGTGAGGTCTGAAAAGCTTAGCACTGAGCAGTAAGTGGTGGCCTGGCTCAGTTCCAAAGTCCCGTTTGTGTCCGAGTATCTGCCCCTCCTTGTAGAAACTAGTGATGTCCTTGCATTTCCCCTGCAGTCTCCAGCTGGCTGTGCTCAGATGCCTTGTTACACTAGTCAGAAAAATAACACCCTGAAAAACAGTTTGGGCCTCTCTGAGCCTTAAATGACAAAAAGGCCTTGATCTTTTAGATCCGTAGATCTTAGCAATGACCTAACCACTGACTACATTGAAATAAACCAAATCTCCATGCGTTGCTGCAGCTTCTTTCAAATATCCCACTTGTGGGGCACCTGGGTGGCTTAGTCAGTTAAAGCATCTGACCTCAGCTCAGGTCATGATCTCGTGGTTCATGGGTCCAAGCCCCACATCGGGCTCTGTGGTGACAGCTTAGAACCTGGAGCCTGCTTTGGGTTCTCTGTCTCTCTCTCTGCCCCTTCCCTGCTTGTGCTTTGTATCTCTGTCTCTCTCAAAAATAAATAAACATGAAAAAAAATCCCACTTGCTAGATCTAGTAAAGGGCAGAACTTCTGCAGGGAATTCACTATTGTGAAAACCTTCTGCATTGCAGGAACCAATGATAGACGACAGGAGATATTTAGCCAATGAACAGAGGTCAAACTCTAATTGACATGACACAAAACAATAATGACAACTATGATGATGGTGACGATGAAGAAGAAAATGGAATGCTAAGCAGCGGTGGCAGCAGTGTCAAGAGCACTCCACAAAACAGAATGCACTTCAAAGGCTTTCTGGTGCCCGAGGAAAGTGACAGTTACTTGTAATTAAACTTAATCTGACATGTCCTCAAATTACCTAAGATAAATTACGCTAAAGAGAAGACCCATTTCCTTATCCTCCTGAGTGCATTTCTTAGCTTTATTGGAGTACAATTGAGTAATATATTTAAAGTGTACAACGTGATATGATTCCCACAATCAAGTTAATCAACACATTCTTCACCTCACATATTTAACTTAAAAAAATATTTACTTATTTACTTTGAGATAGATAGATAGAGAGAGAGAGAGAGAGAGAGAGAGAGAGAGAGAGAATGAATATCCCCATAAGGCTCTGCACTATCAGCATAGAGCCCAACACGGGACTTGATCTCACGAACTGTGACATCATGACCTGAGCCGAAACCAAGAGTCACTTAACCAACTGAGCCACCCAGGAGCCCCTACCTTTTTTTTTCTCTTGTGACAACACTTAAGTTCTACTCTCTTAGCAAATTTCATTATATAATACAGTCTATCAACTACAGTCACCATGTTATGCATCAGACTTTATTCATCATATAAGCGAAAGTCGGTACCCTTTTACCAACCTCTCTCCCATTTCCCACCCTCTGCCCCAGCATGGGGCAACCATCATTCTACTGTGTTTCTAGGAGTTTCACTTTTTTGTTTTAAAGATTCCACGTATAAGTGATACCATGCAGTATCTGTATTTCCCTGTCTGGCTTATTTTACTTAGTGCATGTTAAAACTATATTCCCCGGCTCTCTTGTAGCTAGGTAGGCATGTAACAAGTACTTGCCATTGAAATGTGGGCAAAAGTGATACAGCCCATTTCCAACCATGACTCTACAAAATTCTCCATTTTTGTTCATCTGCTGCTGGGTGCAAATGATTCAGTGGAAGATTCCAAAACCCTGGGAGATAGCAGAACCACACAATGGAAGAGGCCCGGATCCCTGGATGACTGTGTGGCAGATATTCCCCACCCCCATCCCCAATCTACCTGCACTGGACTCTGATATGAGCAAGAAATAAACTTTTATCCTGTTAAGGCACTCAAATTTTAGGATTGCGTGCTATGGCACTCAGTCAGGCCTGATTAAGACAGACACTATGTAAAAAAGCCAAACTAATTTTTAAAATTTGGTAATTAATTTGATTTGACTGCATTTATGCAAAGAAGTAACTGTAGGTTACCTATGACTGCACTCAGCGTGAACTTGGAACGTATGCAACACTCATAGGCTTAGCTTTCCCAAACTGGTCCTCGTCAACTTGACAGGGCTGTGAATACAAGTTCTACGCCCAAATTAGTTTCAGAAATGCTATTAGAGTCCCTCCGGTTTCTTTGCTACAGGGCATCTCAGAGCTGTTAATATACTAATATCCAGTGTGCCTGGGTGGCTCAGTCGTAAGTGTCTGACTTCAGCTCAGGTCATGACCTCACAGTTCGTGAGTTGCAGCCCTGCCTCGGGCCCTCTGCTGTCAGTGCGGAGCCTGCTTTGGATCCTCTGTCCTCCCCCCCCTTCTCTGCCCCTCCCTTGCTCTCTCTCTCTCTCTCTCAAAAAAAAAAAAACCAGTAAAAAAGTACTAATATCCACTGTGAACCTATATAAGCATAAAGAATGTAGCATTTCCCTAACTTACTTAATCGATAAATAATTTAACCAGTACATTTAAGATCTACCCCCTTCCCCCTCCATGGCAAGGCCAATCACTCTCTCCCAGAGCAATGTGCTGTAGAATACATCCTGGGGAATGTTGCTTTAGAATAATTTGTGTCCTATGGTGGATTAATCAGCACCAAGAAGCGCTAGGCACCGCAAAGCAAGTAACATTCTTTTAATACGGAAGGTTTTTTGTGTAAAAAAAGACTAACACGTACTAGCAGACTAATATGTACTAAGAAAGTTTGCACTGCTGAAGGCAACCAAGTTATCTAAGAAAGGCACGTTACTTAAAATGTGACTGAAATAAAGGCAGATGTGAACTCCCAGCTTCTGATTTTTCTTTGTATCTCAATCTGCTGTCAGTGGAGCCTGTCGTATTTAATGATAGCATATATTCTTATGTTTTTAAGGAGAAGACTGAGTCCATAAAAACCAGCAATGTTAAATATGAAATGTGTGTGTGTGTGAATTAGTCCATTACACAGTATCTGGTTTACTTTTCTCTCTCTTATACTCATGCTTCAGGTATGATGTTTTAAAACATCTTTAGAGCAACAAAAAGTAAGCACAGCTAAGATCAGCAGATTCCCCTAACACACACACACACACACACACACAACATACATAAATAGACTTACATAAGTCTTTTCATGGTGACTTACCTTTGTACTATATATACTTTATTTCAGTTATGAATCTATAATGGATGATTTCCCACATTTCTCACAGACTGAAGGCAACTGAAAATGGACTGTTAGGATGGATGCCTGGAAATTCATGTAAAGTAAAAAAGGTATGCTAAAAATAAATTAAAAAAAGAGATAGACTTACATCTAGTAGTGTGTGAAGATGCTGATCCTGGAAAACACTGTGTAGAAAATCTAAGTCCTTTTCACTGCAGTCTGTAAGTGCGTGAATTTCTTCCAAGCTGTCCAGCACCTGTGAGACTGCTCCTACGGGAAACAAACGGGAAACAGCCAGTACAGAAAGTCAATGTCAAACCAACCTTTGTAACCCAGATCTTGCACTTCAGAACAATGGACCAACAAACAGAACTTCAAAGGTTCATGTCTGTACTCAATAGTCTTCAATGAGTTTCATATTGCTTAAGGATGGAGTATTTTCAGTGAGTTTCTGTTTGCGACAACGTTTTTGTGTGCTTCTCATTTTTCAAAGTACGTACATTGAAGCTGGTCTTACTTGCATTAAGGAAATGCATTAACTATAACTGAGTTACTGGAAGATCTAGGTGCAGCAAGTTATACATTAGGAAGAGGGCGTCCTTTCCTTGACCATATGATGTTTTAAAATATTACAGAAATAACACAGGCGAGCCTTTCTTACAGGTATATTCCATCAAGAACTGAAGGCAAAGCCAGCTGTAAATCTGAGGGACAAACCTTCGACTAGGTGCTCCTGCTGAGTAAAACAAGCTTATTAGGATTTTTAAGGCTGAAACTTAAGTTAGTAAAAATCCCAATGCATTCTCCTTCCTTTCCATACAAAGTCAAGAGAATCAAGTTGTTCTCAATCTGTTAGGCCCTTTTTATTCAAAAGACAAAGACAAAGGCTGAGCATATTGACTGACACTTCCAAATACCTTATTAAATATTAGGGCAAATCATTTCTGCAGGGCAAAGGAAATGGTAGTGTGATTACTTTCTTTAAAATTCCTTCTTATAACCTGGAATCCAGAGAGCCTTCAGTAGGGAAAGATATATACTGGGGAGTAACAAAGTCACTTACACAGCCTCAAAGAAATGATTATTTTCCTCTGCAGACAGTATGCAGATACCTACTCCAGAGAAAGAACCCTAAGAGGCTAGCTTCACAACATTCGTGTACACAGTGTTTGAGAAATTCTAACAGTTAAGTGCCTCATTGCATATATAAGTCTTGGATCAGTTTTCAAGCAGTGGTGATTTTGCCCCCCATGGGGACATCTGGTAGTCTGGAGACATTTCTGTTGTCACAACTATGGTGGTGGTAGGGGGACAGTTTGTGCTATTATCATCTACTGGGTAGAGGCCTGGGATGCTATTAAACATCCTACGATACTCAGGACAGCCCTTCATGAGAAAGAAGTATGCAGCCCAAAATGTCAATAGTGCTGAGGGTGAGAAATTCTGCTTTAGATCATGATAAAAAGTCTTGAATCTTTCTGTTCTGGAATTCTATGCTGTTTCTAATTACTTTTGGCCTTGGACCTCATCCAATTGCACGCACTTATTGGTGAGAATGTAAATTAGTATCACTTTCCCAGGAAGCAATCTGGTAACATATTTCAAAGAGCCTTAAAAATGCTTTTGTACTTGGACTTAGTAATTCCATTTCCAAAAAAACTACCTTAAGGAAAAAAATAGGAAAATGCAAAAAAGATTTATGTATGAGGATATTTATCATAGAAAATATCAAATAATTCAGAATGATCAAATAAAGTATAGAACATCCACAGAATGCAATATATAGCCACATGGAAATTACTTTGAAGAATTTAAAGACATAGAGAAATCCTCAATGATCTGAAATTCAAGAAAGCAGAATGCAAAACCACAAAAACTTGCATATTCCCGACTATGACTGAAAAAAATACATATACAAGCTCAGGAAAAAACAGAATGAAATACACCAAAAGTGTAACAGCAGTGATCTTTACTTTCCTATTTATACTTCATTCTGTTCTTGTCCATATGTTCCAAGTTTTCTACAATGGAAAAAAGTTGCTATCTAAGCAACTGCTTTTTGCAGTATGATTTAATTATGGTAAAGATTTGGGGTGTAAGCCACAAATCAAGTGGTTATCCACGTGGAAATTACTGTATTTTTTTTTTTTTTTACAAATTTGACTTTTTGAGATAATTGTAGATTCATGTGCAATTGTAAGAAATAATAAAGAGAGATCTCATGTACCCTTTACCCGGTTCCCCCAAATGAGAACATCTTGCAAAACTGCCACACAACATCACAACTGCGACAATGACACTGACAGTCAAGCTACAGTGTATTTTCATCACCAAAGGGACCCTTCATTTTGCCCTTCTACAGCCACTCTCATTTCCTCCTATCCTATCCCTTCTCAACCCCTGGTGACTAACTAACCTGTTCTCCATTTCTGTAATTTTCTCATTTTGAGGATGCTATATAAATGGAACCATATGGTATGCAATCTTTTGAGATTGGCTTTTCTTGACCCAGCAGAGATCTCTGGAGATTCATGCGGGTTGCTGTGTGTATCAATAGTTTAATTCTTTTTATTGTTGGGCAGTCACAGTTTGACCATTTGCCTATTGAAGGGACTGTGTGTGGATACTTTTAAATTTTGAATGATTATGCCTACGAGTCTCTTGGTATTCTTCAACTAAAAGCATTGAAGGGGTATCAAGGAGGATAAAAAAAAGGTACAAGGCACAAATCAGTCCTCATTTCCTTTGCTGTTTCTGAAAAGGCATTAACCAAATCCATTTCCTTCTACCTGTTCTTCTCGTGACTTTTACTTTGTTCTGAGTAGGGGGGAAAACAAACAACTCTGGAAATTAGTTCAAAGGCAGCTCTCTCATCATCCCTTACTGAAAGCCTTGTAAAACAAGAGATAATATGAAGGAATTAGTTCCAAATGTCCCACTGAGCCCCTGACCCCTGCACATCATCAGTAGCAGAGTTCAAGGATACCAGGTTTATGAAGTTACTAAAGCCAGTTCTAAACTTCTGGACTCACCAAACTGCAATAACAAAAATACCAACGAAATGTTTGTATACTAAAAAATTCAACAGATACCACAGAAACCTAATTATCACTTTCATTCAGTTATCTTAGTGGAATCTTACCGAGTTTCTACTGTTTCTGCCAGTATCATTTATGCAGATACATCATCTAGGTGGCAGTTTATTAATACTCTAAGATTAAAATAAAAGAACCTTGAGGTGCCTGTGTGGCTCAGCTGGATAGGCATCTGACTTCAGCTCAGGTCATGATCTCACAGTTTGTGGGCTCGAGCCCTGTGCTGACGCTCTGTGCTGACAGCTCAGATCCTGGAGCCTGCTTCGGATTGTGTGTCTCCCTCTCTCTCTGCACCTCCCTCTACTTGTGCTCTGTCTCTTTCTGTCTCTCAAAAATGAATAAACGTTATAAAAAATATTCGAAATACATGGGACACTTGGGAGGCTCAGTTGGTTAAGTGTTCGACTTTGGCTCATGGCATGATCTCGCGGTTCACGAGTTTGAGCCCCATATCGGTTTCTGTGCTGACAGCTCGGACCCTGGAACCTGCTTTGGATTGTGTGTCTCCCTCTCTCTCTGCCCCTCCCCTGCTCACGCTGTCAAAAACAAATAAAGAAACTTAAAAAAAATAAAATAAAACAACCTTGTATTTAGTGAATACCAAGAGGGCAAGTCTAACCACTGGGAAGCAATTCTGGCTGTACCAGACCAGGGCTGTATCACTTGTTGGTCTGTGAACTCCCAGATATTCCATGTAATATCTGTTTGGGTTACCTTATGTGTGCACTCGTTCACTCTTTTGTGCTGTCAGGTCCTTAAAGCAGGTCTACATTTGATTCATTTTAGAACACCCACAAAGTATGCACTGAATTAAGTTCTAAAGAAACAAAATAGTAACAGTGGCTCCCAATTCTTGAGTGTCTATTCTGTGCCAGGCACATCTTCAGGACAAGGCAGTAAGGTAGATATATATTACCTGACCTTTCTAGATGGGGAACGGAGGTTCAGAGAAGTCGAGGAAGTGGGAGAACCACGATTCAACCTCAGTATGTCTGGCTCTGAAGTCTATGTTCTGCCTGACTTACTACATGAATTGGCTGTATGTGGAGACATAGGAGAAATGTCAACAAGAAGCTACGTGTGGTTTATGCATGGATATGGAGGCTAGAAAAGAACCTGAACCCTATCAGGTTGGAAAATAACCAAACCCTTTAGTGAACATTCCTACTTCTTGCCAGGTGCCAGGTGGGAACTTCTGAGAAAACAGGTATGATTCCTGGCCTTGAGGAGGGGGCTTTCAGGCTAGTGTGTTAAGCAGGCATACTATACCCTGAAGTAAATGATCTACAAGAGGAAAAAACAAAGTGTCACAGAAATAGGCTGCCTAGCGAGATCCTGGGACAAACTTAGAGAGGAGGTGGATGAACAGGAATTCAACACCTCCACCTGGGGTCTAATGTGCTCTGATGGACGAAGAGGATGCTTTGCTGGAAAGCACAAAAGCACAAAAGTATTGTTAGCCTGTGTTTCCAGTAGGCAACACCGACTGGGTCAACAGGTCTATTTAACCTCCTTGGATCTTGTCACCTTTTCTGAACTGATTTATATAGTCTTATCCTGTACCCAAATATGGTTCACTTTGGGGCTTTTCAATCACAAAAAGAAGCATTTCCATAGCTGTACTCAAGCTGCCTAATGCAGTTTCTGTAAAATGTCCCAAATTTTAAGTTCCTGAAATTAGGCAGGAAAATTACACTTTTTATTTCATTTCTCCTTTATCTTTTCACATTGAATAAATGCATAGTTTTGGTCTAACCTCAAAATCTTTCTTTACCCTTGATCATTGTAACACTTTCCACTGACATCTCTCTCTCTTTCCACTGATATCTCTCTTTCTTTCTTTGGGTATGACCACCAGAACCACAGAAACACATTCTTCATCTAATATATACGTACAACTGATATCTGCAGTTCAACACCAAGCCCATCTAAATGTCCCATAATTTTTCAATTCATTATAAGATATATAGGTATACGAAGATACTTCTGGGCTTTTCCACTGCTATTTGTTTTGAACATTGAGGCAGTAGTAATAATTAACACAACACAACATAACAGCGCCCCCCCCCCCCCCCCCGCGCGCGCGCACGCACACACACACACACACACACACACACACACAGAGGTTCTTAACTGCTACTGGTATTTATTTTGTGGATTAATCCTGTCATATCTGAAAGAACTATTCACTTTCCTCAAACACTGAAAAATATGTTTTTTCCCCCTATAAAACCTTTGAATAAACTTGTAACTGCCTTGAAAAAATTCAGTCGCTAAATAGCACGAGTTCACCTCAGGGGGCAATATATTTAATGGCAGGACTGTAGGTATTCTATTCACTTTTGTATTCCAGGCTGAGCTTTGTTAGAGGGCTTTGCACAAAAAGACACAATGAAATGCGTTTGATTAAAATTATTTTTTTCTGAGTAAATTCTGAAGAATTAAAAATCAAGCATTATAATGCAATACCTAAGCACAGCGCAGTTTCTTTGAAGTCATAATAAAATTATTTTGCTACTTATGTTTGTGTAAGTTTATAATTTCCAAAGTGCTTTTATTTATTTTTATCAAAAATTTTTTTCAATATTTATTTTTGAGAGACAGAGAGAGACAGAGCATGAGTCGGGGAGGAGCAAAGAGAGCGAGGGAGACACAGAGTCCATAGCAGGCTCCAGGCTTTGAGCTGTCAGCACAGAGCCTGACGCATAGCTTGAACCCATGAACCGTGAGATCATGACCTGAGCCAAAGTTGGATGCTTAACCGACTGAGACACCCAGACGCCCCTCCAAAGTGCTTTTATAGTCATTACCTTATGTGATTCTACAGTAGCCCTGTCCTGTGGGCAAGTGTTTTTTTTTTATTTAATTTTTTTTTAATGTTTATTTACTCTTGAGAGAGAGACAGAGCGTGAGTGGGGGAGGGGCAGAGAGAGAGGGAAACAGAATCGGAAGCAGGCTCCAGGCTGTCAGCACAGAGCCCAACATGGGGCCTAAACTCACAGCTGTGAGTGAGATCATGACCCGAAATGAAGTTGGACACTTTACTGACTGAGCCATTCAGGTGCTGCAAGGTAAGTGTTTTTATACTTGGAAAATTGGAGGCTCACCAGGGTCAAATGGCCACAGCAGTGAGCAGAAGAGCAAGTCCCAAAAGTCAGGTCTGTGACACTTAGTCATTCTACTACAGATGGACTCCACCTGAAATCATGTTTCACTCTCAGCAACACGTCTGAATAATTTGCACTTGGTCATGAGAGGATGTCCAATTTCTATCCTTTCTTTAATCTCAATTTATTTCCCATATAAGGCTTATTTTTGTAGGCCTTAGTCCAAAACTTTCACAATGATAAATTAGAAGGAAACAAAGCTCTGCCTTCAGGCGAATATTTTATTTTCTGCCCAATTCATATGGTGATCAAGTATGTATCTAAAAATTAGGTTGATATGAGCACCTGTTGGCTCCGTTGGTTGAGTGTCTGACTCCTGATTTTGGCTCAGATCATGATTTCACGGTTCACGGGATTGAGCCCTGTGTCAGTCTGTGCTTGGGATTCTCTTTCTCCCTCTCTCTCTGTCCCTCTCCTGATTGCGGGTGCGTGTGCTCGCTCTCTCTCAAAATAAACATTAAGGGGCGCCTGGGTGGCGCAGTCGGTTAAGCGACCGACTTCAGCCAGGTCACGATCTCACGGTCCGTGAGTTCGAGCCCCGTGTCAGGCTCTGGGCTGATGGCTCAGAGCCTGGAGCCTGTTTCCGATTCTGTGTCTCCCTCTCTCTCTGCCCCTCCCCCGTTCATGCTCTGCCTCTCTCTGTCCCAAAAATAAATAAACGTTGAAAAAAAAAAAATCTTTAAAAAAATTTAGGTTGATAATTATACACTTTAACTTTGAACATTTCCGCTTTTTCTAAGAACCATACTATGCAAACAAGTTTTGCAAAGGTTTTCTGCTATTAAGAAATAATAACCAAAAAGCATAAACTTGTCAACTGTTTTAAAAATGTTTTCAGTCTATTTCTTTAAAGAGGAATATGCTTTTAAGGTCAATAAAAACTTTGAGTCCAGAACAACTGCATCACAAGATTAGAAAAGTCTCATGAAAAAGTTGAGTAGAAATAATTTGAAAGGAAGAGAGAAAAATAAACAGAATGTTTAAGCTAAAAATTCTCAGTCTCAAAGTGGGCTGAGTCTGTCTTCAAACAAATACCAAGTGGGAAGAGTTGTCCTCACTACCTACATTATACAATTGTTAGCAATTTGCAATATTTGCTTTATCACACATCTATCTATCCATCAATTCATGTCGTTTCATTCATTTCTTTTTTTAAAGTTTTATTTACTTTAATGAAGGGGTGCCACCCAGGTGCCCCTTCATTCATTTCAAAACGAGTGCCAGAGTGCACATCATCACTACACTGCACCCCTAAACACTTCAGCATAGATTTTAACACTTCTCTCTCACAGGTAAAATTTACAAAGTGAAATATACAAATCTTAAGTGTACTGTTCAATGAGTTTTGATAAATGTATATACTGCATACATCTGATAACTGCATACACACATGCATGCAAGTTAGTTCGGTAACAAAATATTTGTATGTGTATATTTAAAACATTTTTTTTCAACGTTTATTTATTTTTCGGACAGAGAGAGACAGAGCATGAACGGGGAAGGGGCAGAGAGAGGGAGACACAGAATCGGAAACAGGCTCCAGGCTCTGAGCCATCAGCCCACAGCCTGACGTGGGGCTCGAACTCCCGGACCGCGAGATCGTGACCTGGCTGAAGTCGGACGCTTAACCGACTGCGCCACCCAGGCGCCCCTGTATGTGTATATTTAAAAAATTATATGTATAGCTATAAAATCCAGTGTCACTGAGCAAATTAACCATCTGAACCTAGTCTAGCTTTTTCTGGAGTTACCAATTACCTCTCTCCTATTGTATTAGCAATCCCATTTATACAACACTGAATTCACCACACACACGCATTCATATCACCTACTCAATCAAAGCCCTTACCTGTAAGCACAAGAGCATTTTTTAAAAATCTGCTTACTAAAGTATAATTTATTAAGTTCAAATTCACTAATATAAGTGTCTATTTCATCTTTCCAAAACAGTTCCCTCTTGTCCCTTTGCAGTCAAAAGCTAGCTTCCCCTTATCCCCTGGACAACAGCTTTTATTCCCACTGTACAAAGCACATTCTGGTTATCAATCAAGTTATAAGCAATAGTGAATCCTGTAATAGAAATTGTATTTTGGACTTAAGCATTTGAACTATATGCAATTCAAGCTATGAAAACTTACACATGGTGATAAATCCTTTAGATTCTTTATGTGTATAGGGCAGATGCCTCAAAATTTAGTATTAGTTAAAAAGAAGTACACCCTGTAAATGGATTCTGTCGGAGCACAAATGCTATAATTCTAATGCCATTATGCTTGTTAAAATAGTCTGTTTTCAAATAGCACCATTGTTAGGCACAGATTTGTCAAAGCACTTAAAATAGCATTCTGCTAAGTGCTCATTCATATAAAACTTTACAACTATGGAAAAGCACTACTTGATACCTCTAAGACGCTTTCATTTCCAAATGACATGATAGGTCTACTGATTGAAAAACAAAAAAAAAAGGAGAGACGTGCTAAATCTGGAGAAACAAAAGCAGTTACAAATGGGAAGTGTCTCACATTGTAATAGTCATTAAAATGTGGACAGCCTCTAAAATGGCCTCCAAGATCCTACCTCCTGCTATTCGCACCCTTGTATAATCAAATCCCTTCCCTGGAGTGTGGGCTGGACTTATTAACTCATTGTGATGAAGAGAATAGTGCAGAAATGATAAGACATCACTTCTGAGATGGCTTTTGTCTGGGGCACTCTTACTTTTGCCCTCCCTTTTTGATCATTCATGCTGGGAGAAACAAACTTCTATGTTGTGAGCAGCCCTAGGAAGGGACCCATTAGCCAGTAAGGAACTGCAGCCTGTCAACAATAGTACAGTGAGTCTGGAAGAGAATTCCATTCCCACCCCTGCAGTCGGGTCTTCAGATGAGATTGCAGCCCCAGACGACAGCTTGACTATAGTCTCATGGGAGATCTTGAGCCAGAGGCGCACAGCTAAACCATATCCAGATTCCTGACCCACAGAAAGCGTGAAAGGATAAATCCTGCTTTGAGGGGATTCATTACACAACAACGGATAACTAACATACTGTGAGATTTTTGTATTAAATCAGGTGCAGTTGGAGCTATGAGTAACAAATGCAAGACAATGTGACAATGTATCCAATTATTAGCATCCATATTTTCTGATTTATTTTTGTCTCTTATATACTTCCCCCCAGTAAGTACAACCTAGAGGTAAAGGTTTATTCTATTGTTTTAATGGAAATTACTGAAATAATTATAGATTATCATATACAATTGTAAGAAATACAGAGATCCCTTGTATACTTTGCTCAGTGTCCCCAATGGCAACGTTTTACAAAGCTATAGTGTCATCACAGCCAGAATATGGACACTGATACAATCCACCCATCTTATTCAGATAGCCTTACTCTTATTTGTACTCATTTGTGTGTGTGTGTAATTTCTTACCTACTTTTTACTTTAATATTGTCACATAATCAAATTACATTCATTTGTAATTAAAATCTAGCCATTATATTAGTCTTTATAAATGGACTTCCCAATGGTAAAAGTTGTTGAGACACATGAATTTGGGAGTTTATTCCACAGCTCCATATTAATTAACTAAAAATTCAATCAATAACAGAGTAGTATAAACTGCTTACAGATGGTGCGATTGTCAAAGGAAAATTCACTTACCCTGAAAGCTTTCTTGAAAGCAAAACTATAAAAAAAAAATTACCCTTTCCCCCAAATTACCGTATTCGTGCTTGAAATTCAGATGTGAGGTAACAGTAAGTGCAGTTAAATTTTAACACTGCCTGTCTTCCTCTTATGAAAGTGAGAAGTTAGTACTATCTGTATGGTAATGCCTCGAGGAATCAATACAGCCACGTACATTTTGATTTTGTGGTCAGGCAGTGTTAAAATTCACAATCAAACATCTAAACACAAACAGCCAAGGAAAAAGTCAAGCCGCTTATGAACCATGCAAAGCCAAACACTTTTGCATAAAAGATAAAGCTTAGAGGAAAACAAAGGGATACCTACTTTCTGCTGCTAGAAGTCCTAGGAGGAAGGCAGCATATGGACAAACAACAAACAGTATGATTTTAGAGCAAGCAGGTTATCGAGCTACAGTTGGGCCCTGTAGATGAGCCACAAGAAACACAGTCCCCCAGCAGAGCCCAAAGCAAATCCTTGTGTTCCATGAGCACATTCCTTAGGACTGATAAGTATTTCAGTCATTAAAACACTGGGATCGAGGGGTGCCTAGGTGGCTCAGTTGGTTGAGCATCCGACTTGGGCCCAGATCATGATCCCACAGTTCGTGGGTTCGAGTTCCTTGTTGGGCTCTGTGCTAACAGTTCAGAGCCTGGAGCCTGCTTTGGATTCTGTGTCTCCCTCTCTCTCTGTCTGCCCCTCCCCCGCTCACACACACACACACACACTCTCTCTCTCTCTCTCTCTCTCTCTCTCTCTCTCAAAAATAAATAAACGTTAACAAATAAAAAACAAACAAACAAACAACAAAGCCACACTGGGCTCAGATTCTCACTTTGATTCGAAATAGGAGAAAAGATTTCGACTTTGGATTAGTAAGTAACAAAGGAACAATACACTCTTCATCATGTGATTAAACTCATCAAATTCTAGTAAAAGTACAATGGGCTGATTTTGATAATCTGGATAGAAAAAATAATCTCTTACATAAAAATTGTTTTACAATGTAAATAGCATACCTAAACATGATGGACTCTTCTTTAGATGACAAATCGGGAAACGGATGAATTTTAAATTTGTTTTTAAATTGTGATCTTAAATAGAATTTGGGGGGGACTAAAATAGGATAGTCAGCTTTTAATTTTGTCAAGCAAGGTCATTAAAGAAAACCTATTTATTATTATTTCATAGAAAGAACAGGCATTATCTAAAGATGAAAAACAGACTGTTCTTCTCAAGAAAGGGCAGTTGTCCTTCTCAAGAACCTTACACTGTTCTCCAATGCCTCCTTCCCTGGAGCCCCCCACTCCCACCCTACAAACACATGCGTTCTTTCCTTTTTAAAAAAAAAAATTTTTTTTAATGTTTATTTTGAGAGGGAGAGACAGACCACGAGCAGGGGAGGGACAGAGAGGGAGACACAGAACATGAAGCAGGCTCCAGGCTCTGAGCTGTCAGCACAGAGCCCGACGTGGAACTCGAACTCAACAAACCGTGGGATCATGACCTGAGTTGAAGTCGGCCACCCAACTGACTGAGCCACCCAGGTGCCCCAAAACACATGCTTTCTGATCATTTTTCTCTTTTTGCCACAGGCTTGCAAGAACTTTCAGGTAATGCTGAAAGGTGCTTTGTGTTTTGTACTGTAAAACAAGCCCATGCAAATTTAAACAGAAAGATGGTGGACAGATTAAAGTTGCAACTTAAAATAAATGATGCACAATTTAAAGATTAAACAGACAAAAATTTAGGCTGGAAAATGGAAATATTAAAAAACAAAAATGAAATAAAAACTGAAAATACAGATGTGTTAATTTATGAAAGTGTAAGGCTCTTCTGTGAGTCCGGATAAGGTATACAATAGGCTTTCTGCCGCCAAGCATATAGCCTTCTCTGTTGGTTGCAGAAAGGGAAGTTTGCTGGTAGAGAGCTATTTCATAAACAATGCTGATACAGTAGTATAATGCCTCCCTTTAAATGGTTTAGTATTAAAAATTAATTTTAGGAACAGATGAATATTTCCTGACAGCTGTGTGGAAGTTAGGGCAATATTAGAATTTTCTTCAAAATGTCCCATTGTCTTTGGGACGGACATTTGCATGTCAAATGAAGATACAGACTGCTTACAAGATCATTAAGATCCAGAAATTTAAAAAAAAAAAAAAAAGGTGTGACTGCAGGAAAGGGAAGCAAGAGGGAACGTGAAATTGTGAACAACTAATTCAAGAGCTTGCAGGCTACCCGCAAGACAGTGGGGGAAATTTCGTTTTTGTTTAAAAAGCAAATTTTGTAATCAGAAGCTGTTTTGACCATATCACTTACAGATTGTACTGAAAAACAAAAAACTGGGTAATAAAAATGTATTTGACAGAAAATTAAGTGTGTCTATAACTATGGGCAATTCCTTCCCTAAAAGAAAAATTCGACTCTTTAACAGAATGGAACACTTAAGAGCTCATTAAACTCTTGCCAGGCAGAGGTACATATTAAGGGGAAACAGTAAAGCTTAGGTCTGTGAAGCTACTGCGAGGACCATACTGCTCCCCAGGCCCGATTTAAGATGAAAATGGTGTTAGATCTTGACCGAAAATCTCTTGATATAGTCCAAGTTTGTGACTGCATCATGTAGTCACAATACAACATAAAACCATGACTGGATCTGCTCGTGCCAGACAAGTCTACTGGAAACAGTGTGGAGGGAAGAGAGAGGTTTGAGCTAGCAAACACCAACTGCAGTGCTACGGGTGGAAGGAATAAATTGGACTGGAAGAAAAAAGACAGATATGAGACTCCCATTTCCTCAGCAAGAAGAAGCCAGCAAGACCTTCTCTTCAGAGAGTCTCTTTTCTGAGATTCCCATTTCTGAATGTTTTTGGAAATCACCTTCACTCAAAAGAGGAAGATTCACATCCCAGTTGGTAAAGGTCAAAATGAGGAACTACACAGCTGTTGGAATGGGGAAACTCAATTTCGTTCTTTTCTACCAGGTGTAAGAAGCACATACCAATTGATAAGAACATGTGTGTATGGGAACGTGTCTGTGTACGTATGTGTATAAACACAGCCAAGGAAGAAGCAGAAATACTGACGAATGCTCACAGTGGTGAAGGACCACCCTAGCAATACAGGAAGAATGAATGTGCGAATGCTTCTTGAGTCCAATGGAAATAACCTGAATATCGAATGAGCCAGTCCAAAAATCAAACCAATAGCGCAAAGGCAACCACATGGCAGATACTGAGTGACTCTAATGTGAGAAGGGAGAAAACCTAAGGGCGGAGGGCATAGGACTCAGACGTAAACACATAAATAAATGAAATTTATAAAGTGTAACACACACATACGTGCATTTACATAAATGTATAAATGGATACTATGGGTTTTTAATTTTTTTATTATTGCTTAAAAATTTTTTTTTAATATTTAATTTATTTTTGAGAGACAGAGCACGAGTGGGAGAGGGGCAGAGAGAGAAAGGGAAACACAGAATCCAAAGCAGGCTCCAGGCTCTGAGCTGTCAGCACAGAGCCCGACACGGGGCTTGAATCCACAAACTGTGAGATCATGACCTGAACTGAAGTCGGACCCTTAATGGACTGAGCCATCCAGGTGCCCCAGGATACTATGGATTTTTAATAAACGATCCTTGAGAATTCCTCACTAATAAAATGGAAATCTGAGCACTTTATAAAATAATTTTGTGAACACTAGTGGATTTTGTTCCCCCCAGGGGTCCCTATATACATTGGATCCAAATAGGTAACCCTTTTGTGTTCTCCTCTGAATGCTTGTATGTATGTGTTATAGATTTTATAAAAAAGAGAGGAACTTGTAAGTTGTTTCGAGAGATAACTTACGAGACAGCTTTACATTGAAAGATAAAATTAAAAGCAGTGTTGCCCCAAAGTCTGATATAGTTGACAGGGGAAAATCTTGTATCAGAAGTTTTTTTGTGGGGGTGCCTGGGTGGCTCAGTTAGTTAAGCATCCAACTCTTGATTTCAGTTCAGGTCATGATCTCACAGTTCGTGAGTTTGAGCCCCCATGGTGGGCTCTGTGCTGACAGAGCTTGGGATTCTTTCTCCTTCTCTCTTTGCCCCTCCCCTGCTCGTGCATGCTCTCTCTCAAAATTAATAAATAAACATCAAAAAAATAAAAAAGAAGTTTTTTGTTGGGGTATAAGGCAATCAGAAAGATCCAAAAAGACTGACTACAATGTTGGATTGGATGAAATGCAATGTTGGGTCTGGAGTGGGGAAAAGGGAAGAAGTACTTCTGAGGTAAAAGGAAAACATTAAAATGCTGGTTTTGGAGTACCAGGGGAAAGTGACTTCGGTAGTAAAATTAGAAGGAAGCAGACACATGTGGATGGAATTTGGCTGCTGACAAACTTCCTCAGAATTCCTTGGGAGATCTGACTGGATTCACAGGAAAGGTTTATTTACGGTGGAAAAGAGAAGATGTAGACACCAAATGATTCACACTGGTGAACGGACGAATGGTCCAATTACCTGAGGAGGTAGGGTCTTCGGAGAAATCTGGCAACTCTTCGGGGGGGTCACCATAGAATGAGTTGAATTTGTGACTTGACACAGCTGCTAGTACTGCACCCTAAAAGAAAAAGATGGAAAAAGATATTAAAGCACATACGTGTAAAAAAGTTCAATAACAAATGCAAGGATTATTCAGAAAGTCAAACCTGTAGGAGGTGACAGCTAGAAGAGGGGTAGCTTGTAAATGAGTTTGGATTCCTTGAGATTAATCACATGGGCATATATGAGAAGAACACCGCTGGGGATTGGGAAAGTACATGAAACCATTCACATCTTGAACTCAATCATGTACACAAAACGGAATATTCTGCAGACACTATGAAATGATGCTGAAGGATGTTTAATAAAACAGAAAGATGCTTGTGAGTTACATAAAAAAGGTTTTAAAACAATCTATAGTATGAACTCATGTTTGAAAAAAAAAAGATTAATATGGATATAAAGACCAAACATATACCAAAATGTTAGTCGCATTATCTCTGGGAAGTAGGAATGAGTCACTTTTCCTTTTTTAATATCTTTGCCCCCCTCTCTTTTTGTGAATGACTATGTGTTACTCTCAGGCCACACAGCAGAACCAACTACAGGTAACTCCTTTTATTTATTTTTTTTTTAAAGATCTTATTTTGTTTTTATTTATTTATTTTAATTTTTTTTTAAAGTTTCTTTATTTTTGACAGAGACAGAGTGCGAGCATGAGCTGGGAAGGGGCAGAGAGAGAGAGGGAGACACAGAATCCGAAGCAGGCTCTAGGCTCCAAGCTGTCGGCACAGAGCCTGATGCGGGGATCGAACTCACGAACTGTGAGATCATGACCTAGGCCGAAATCAGACACTTAACCGACTGAGCCACCCAGCTGCCCCTTATTTTATTTCTTAAGTAATCTCTCTACCCAACATGGGGCTCAAACCCACAACCTCAAGATCAAGAGTTGCACGCTCCACTGAATGAGCTGGCCAGGCGCCTCTACAGGTGACTCTTTAAACAACATGCACAGGTTTCCCTGATTCCTAGTTGAGAATTACTGTCATATGGAATGCATGACATAGGACTGCTGGGTGGAGAAATCTTGGGAATTGTTTCAGTAACAAGAAGAACAATACCAGTTATTTTGTGAAAGTGTTCAATTCCGCGACTGTTAGGCATGGGTTGGAATACCTGGGTGTGTTCCTTGGCTGGGCCACTTTCTAGCTGCCTGATACTACTTGAGTCAATATTAAAACTGACATAACTTACCTTACAGAATTGTCAAAAGTCATAATGTATATGAAAGTGCTTTGTGAACTGTAAAGCATTTTGTAAGTGCAAACTGTCACTAATCTTAGTAATATAGAGCTAGAATGTGAGCACAGCCTTTTGCTGGTCTAGGTAGAATTACTCATTTAGGTAGTTTAAGGATTAAATCACTTACATAGTCTATATTTTAAATGTTGAACTTGAGGATTTTTCTGAAAAGATAAATCTTTTTTTTAAAGTTTATTTATTTATTTAGAGAACGAGCGAGTGAGAGAAAAGCACGTATTGGGGGGGGGGGGGGACAGAAAGAGAAGGAAAGAATCCAGAGCAGGCTCCGTGCCCTCAGTGCAGAGCCCAACATGGGGCTCGATCTCATGAACTGTGCCATCATGACCTGAGCTGAAATCAAGAGCCGGATGCATTTAACTGACTGAACCACCCCGGCGCCCCAGAAAGATAAATCTTTTTAGGCATTTATTAAATATATGAAAACATTAATAGAAACACATTTCCACAAGTTTCATTTTGGCGGGGGGTCGCGTTAGGGTTTCTTTCTACAAATATAAATGGAATTGAATTGAACTGAATGTAGAAAGGGAAGGCAAAAAAAAAACAGAGAAGTGATCTTGATGACACCATTCCAGGCAACTTATTAGATTTCTTTTTCTCTTTTTTTAAGATTTTATTTTTAAGTAATCTCTACACCTAATGTGGGACTTGAACTCACAACCTGAGATCAAGGATCACAAGTTCTAACTGAGACAGGCAGGAGCCCCAACTTTTCAGATTTCTGAAAGTCTAGGGTTAATGTATGAGAAGTCTTTATGCGGAATTTTATAGTCAGCTACTGCGATGAAAAAAACAGCATTGAATGTTGAGTTCTTCTTTCTACAGTAGAAGCTTATTTCACTTTACATATATACCATGTTCCCTAAAAAGCTGGGTGGGAATGGAATTTTTATGTATCAAAAGTTTCCCACACACTGAAACTAAATTTTAGAGATGCTTTATTTTTATTTCCAAATGAAGTTCAACTGAGTTTCTTAATATGGTGGGTTTATATCTCAAGGCATGGTCTAGCTACTACTATGATCAAAGATCTACAAATAACTTCTGCCAGGAAAGCACTGTTTCAAAGAGCCTTGAGAGGTAAATTCTTTTATAACAATAGTAGCAAGTTCCTAATTTATCTTATGGTTAGCAGTTTTCTTTATTTAGTCCTCTCAACTCAGTGACTGCATGCGGTTTGGATATTCAATGCAAAGCTATTATGTAAAACAGCAAAAACGGTTCCAAAGCAGTTTATGGATTTACAGAATTATAACCTTAGGAGATGATTCATTCTAAGAGACTCATTTTGCATATGAGGAAACTGAGGTCCAGAGAGGCTTAGCAACCTATTAAGGTCGCTGCCAACTTAGAGATAAAATCAAGAGTAGACAGAATGTCTACTCACAAGTTCAAGGGTTTTTTACTGTACCAGGGGTCAAAAATTTTTTTCTGTAAAGGGCCAGATGGTAAATATTTTAGGCTTGCAGGGCATATGGTCTCTGTTGACACTATTGAACTCTGCCATTGTAGCATGAAAGTAGCCACAGATAATATGTACGCGAATGTCCACTGCTATGTTCCAATAAAACATTACATGTAAACATAGGCAATGGGCCAGATTTGGCATGCAGGCCATAGTGTGCCAACTCCTGTACTACATTATTGCTATGAAAGAGACCGTGGGTACAGCAATATCAATCTACATCTTATACAGGTAGTTCTTCAAGCTTCCCAGTTTATCACATCTTTGACAAAGAAGTTTTCTGCCTACTTTAATTTAGAAGGGAAAGTTTAGTATGTTCTGAGAGTGAAACATAACAATTGTGAGTTAAGACTATTCAGAGTCTGCTAAGAAAACTAGCATTAAAGATGCAATTTTGGACTAAGCAAGTTAGGCAGATTCTAAATTCAAACAAAAAAAGAACTACAAGTAATTAATTCTCAACTCAATCTCAACTATTGTTAGTATGTCAAACATCAAAATGGAATACTACCAGTTAGGTGATTCTGTGTCTCATTTAAGGAAGTGGAAAACAAGAAAATGGTTGGCTCAGACTTCTGCTAAGTTAAACTACTGAATGCACCTAAGGAGGCAATGGAGTTATTAAAAAATTTTTTTTAATGTTTATTTTTGAAAGAGAGAGACAGACAGACAGAGAATGAGCAGGGGAGGGGCAGAGAGAGAGGGAGACACAGGATCCAAAGCAGGCTCCAGGCTCTGAGTCGTCAGCACAGAGCCCAACACAGGGCTTGAACTCATGAACCGTGAGATCATGACCTGAGCCAAAGTCAGATGCTTAACTGACTGAGCCACCCAGGCACCCCTAAGGAGGCAACAGAGTTATTAAGAAAGGTACAGGAGAGTGAATACAGAGGACTTGCTGACTTGAAGACCACCACGAAGGGCCAGTACTCCCTTTTTGGTGCTCCCTGAGCTCAGAAACAAGCACCATGGGATTTGATAGCACAACAGGGAGGTATGTTTTAAAAAGTCTAGATACAAGACACACAAGTTTTCAGATGACATGGAGAGTAAACTGGGTTTGCACCCAAGTGGCAAAATAACACACAGTCACGTTGTAATATGCTAAGGGGGCAAAACCCATCACAGGGCGATACAAATCCACATGTGACATAAGGATTTGAGAAAAGATCATCTTACTAGGGTTAAGAGCACTGAACTTCAAGCCCTACAAAGGGTGAAGGACTTGGAGAGGTTGAGGCTGAACAGAGATGATCCAGAAGGCGGGAAAATCATTTCAAGGCAGAAATGTTAAAGGATTTGGGTTGATTACATGTAAGAAGTAGGCCCTAGATAATGAGGGGAGAGGCTTGATTACATCAGAGCTCCCAATCTCTGTACATACAGTCACAAGCAATGCTATCATTCAGTAGAGTCGGCACAGTCTATGTGTGTAGGATACTCAAACAAAACTCAGATGCAGGTCTAAAACCAGGAATTTTTTATCACATTAAGTTGGGCCATCTGACTAAAGTTGGCTGTGCTATTTCCTGTGAAGAAGGTTAACAATGAGACTTGCAAGTATAGTAGATAGGACTATATTTAAGAGCAACTGCACAGAACAGTATCTTAGGAATCCTTTTGGACTCTGTGAAAGTATTTTATAAAGATGGTCGATTAACGTATACAATAGCTTTCAAAAGCTAGACAGCCGAACGTAGGAAGTAATACGTCCTATATTTCACAATCAGAAACTAATAGAATCGCTTTGTAAAAGTCAATAGAAAGATCAAAATCACTTCCAATTTTTATCTATGTAAACTGCTTATACTGGAGGAAGTTTTCAGAATCAGCTGTGCCTTTTGGACACCAGGCTTACTGCTCTTGAGTAGCTGGAGCCCACAGCTGCTGTGCTGTCTTACTGCCTCTGCACCACCCCTTACTACAGGAGAGGACTATATGTAAATGCTGGCTTTCATCAGGGCACAAAGGTCCTTGATAAATCCTTAAGTTAGCTCTTGTTGAGTTTACAGAAAGGCGCAGCGTGCCAAAAGGCAGCTGTTACAGCTTCCTGGTTGACCTCTCAGAAGGTGATGTTTACAGGTAAGCATTACTTTTGGAGGTGCCAAGGCTCCTGATGGTGCTGTACAATAGAACTTTCTGGGATGATGGAAACGTTCTATACCGGTACTGTTGAGTACAGTAGCCATCAGCTGCATGTGGCACTGAACGTGGCTAATGCAACTGAGAAATCAAATTTAAAATTTCATTTGACATGCATGAATTAAAATTAAAATTTAAGTAAGCACATATGGCCAGTGGCTATTGCGTGAGAGAGTACAGCATCGTAAAGTGCTGGAAAATGGTATCACTAAACAAACTTTTTCTAGTTCTGCAAAGTTCAGGAATTTGAGGGACCAATTGGTAATTCAGAGAAGCACACAGACCAGATACTTCTGCGGTTTGCAAAATCAATACAGGAAAACTGTAGTTATCGGAAATCTCCCTCATTTTTTATATATACAGTGTAAGGAATAAATGTTTTTATCCTTTAAACGGAATCACATGGATTCAACTTAACCATTTCCTAAACTGAATGCAATACATTTACCCAAATACAGAATACTGCTTCTATTTTTTCTTTCTTTCTTTCTTTCTTTCTTTCTTTCTTTCTTTCTTTTCTTTTTTTTTTTTTTTACAAAATTTATTTGACATGCTTCACTGTGGGGAAATTTGCTTTCTAGAGGTAGAAATAATTCATGAACCAAAGGAGATGATTTCTAGAACAGATTCCTCTCCTCAGCCTCTTCCCTAGTTAGACAAGCTCAGATGCTAACAGATGGTCCCCTAGTACCCCTCCTGCAACCTGACCCCTTGCTCAGTAACTCCAAGTAGATGGCACCTGGGGTTAGCGTACAGGGGTGTCTCCTTAAGACATACCCACAGAGCACAGATTTTTCCAGACAGCCTAGATCAGTCTGTCCCACGCATCCTAATATTCGATTTGAGAAAATAGGATTCTTATATGTAGTCTTGTACTGAGGCCTATGGAGTCTATTAAAGGAAGCATTGTTTCTAGAGGATTTTTTTAAACTGAAGTATTAAAATTCTAGAGCTTAGTGTAAAACAAAAAGAGGGGAAAACCCAACATCTGAAACATCTGGTAACCAAAATGAGAAAAAAAATTTTTTCCCATCATCATTCACAGATGTAAAAACAAAATAACGCAAGGGATGAGAATAAAAAGAAGTGTGTGATAATTCAAATCACATGCAGGGTTCCATTAACTTTTTAAAAATCTACATGTGAAAGGTAGTCTGAAAATGATGTTAATGCTAATTGCCCAAATAATTTTCTCATAGGGATTTGTTGTCTCCTAAAGCCTGCTGAGAGGTTAAATTCCAAAATGAATGTATAAATATGGAAAGAAAACACTTTCCGATTGTTTAGTATCGATATTATTGTAATGAATGAGTAATAGTCTTGAAATTTCAGCAAAGTATAATGAGTATTGTTTTATATTCTGGCATTAAAAAGTTTCACAAAACTTTCAGAATGAGAAAAAGGTTCAACCTCAAAAGTAAAACTCACCACCAAAAATACATAGAAATTTATTCAAACAGCTTTTTGGTGGGGAAGTTATTGAAAGAAATCACAAGTCTTAAATACACATACATACTTTGATGCCAATAATTCCAGTAGCACAGAACTTGTCCTAAGAATATAATCACATACCAAGGTGGGCAATGCAAAAATATTTATGGCTGTGGAAAACTGGAAGCAATCTGTGTCCAACAGCTGGTTAATTATATGTACAATATGACAGAATTTTGTAAAACCATTACAGTTTGTGCTTAATGAGAGTAATGACTCTCAATAAGGTGGACATATCAGAATCAACCATGAGGCTATTTTAATAAACACACGTCCCTCCAACCTCTGGCATAACTGGGGCTGAGGGAGGGGTGGTCCCTTGGGTGAGCTGAGTGGTATGGTGAGCCACTGTTACTATGGGAATGTGTCATATCCCTTAAGTGTACTGAAGAGGAAACCAGTATGTAAGAAGAATTTGTCACGTGGTATAAAAACAAGTGGGGTATGTGAAATTCACATAAAATTAACCACTTTAAAGTGTACAATGCTGCAGTATTCAGTACATTCACAATGCTGTGTAGCCAACATTTCTGTCTAGTTCCAAAACACCATCACCTCCCTCCCTCCAAATCTGCATACCTATTAAGTAGTCACTACCCAAGACCTGGCTGTCACCAATTTACTTTCAGTCTCTATGGATTTACAGATATAAATACCTATTCTAGATATTGAAAAAAAAAAAAAGGAATCATCCAAAATGTGGCCTTTTAAAACTTTTTTTTAATGTTTTATTCATTTTTTTTTGAGAGAGAGAGAGAGAGAGAGAGAGAAAGAGAAACAGAGTATGAGTGGGAGAGGGGCAGAGAGAGAGACATAGAGACACAGAATCTGAAGCACACTCCAGGCTCTGAGCTGTCAGCACAGAGCTTGACGTGGGGTTTGAACTCATGAACTGCAAGACCATGACCTGAGCCGAAGTCAGACGCTTAACTGACTAAGCCACCCAGGCACCCCAAAAGTGGCATTTTAAAGGTCTCTTTCTGCAATGGATATCCAATTGTCCCTGTGCCATTTGTTGAAAAGACTTCTTTCCCCCATTGAACTGCCTTGGCACTTTTGTTGAAAATCAACTGACTTCAAATATAAGGGTTTATTCTTGAACTCGCAATTCTGTTCCACTGATATACGTGTCTACTCCTATCCCATACTAGTACCGGAGTCCTGATAACTGTAGCTTTATAGTTAAGTGTCAAAATTGCAAAGCATAAGTCCTCCAACTTTGTCCTTTGTTCAAGATTGTTTTGGCAATTCTAAGTCCTTTGCATCTCCATATGAATTTTTAGGATCAATTTGTCAATTTCTGCTCAGGAGACTGTGTTGAATCTATGGATCAACTTGGGAAACACTGCCATCTTAACAATACTGGGTCTTCCGATCCATGAACATTAAATGTCTCTCCATTAGTTTAGATTTTCTTAAATGAATTTTTTAAAGTGTTTATTTATTTTGAGAAAGAGAGTGCAAGTGGAGGAGGGGCAGAGAGAGAATCCCAAGCAGGCTCCACAGTGGCAGTGAGAAGCCTGACATGGGGCTCGAACTCATGAACCATGAGATCATAACCTGAGCTGAAATCAAGAGTTGGATGCTTAATCAACTGAGCCACCGAGGCACCCCCATCTATACATTTTAAAAAGCTTTTAAAAACTTCAAAGTGTTAATGTCAATGACTAGAAAAAAAGCTAAAATGGTATGGAGTTATTGGAATTACAGTTATTCATATACAGAATGAGTACCAAGTCAAAGGTATAAACATTAAAATCACAGTAAAACAGTAACAACAATAATAATGTTAATAACAATATGTATGGAACACTCATGACTGCCAGGTACTTTTGTAACTACTGTAATATATTAATTCATTAAATTCTTACATCCCTATGAGTTAGCTATTACCATTATCCCCATTTTGTAGATAAGGAAACCGAGGCACAGAGAATTTAAATAACTCGTTCAAGGTTACACATTAGTAAGTGTCAGAGCCACGATTCACGATTCACCGAAGGCAATGTAGCTCCAGAGCCCACTCTTTCCCATAATGCTGTTCTTCTCTTTCTTCTCGCCATGGACGATAAAAATTTCCTTCCTCTAAGTAAGAAAAGCAATATTCTACTGCTTTCTGTGAACTTCCCTTTTAATCATTTCAAAGGGAGTAAGAAACAAACAAACAAACCACAATGGGTTGTTGCCTAACATTTGAGGAGCTTAAAAACAGTGTCTGGATACAAGGATGGGTACCTAGCTGTTCATTTGTGAAACAGAGTTGTGTGGTGGTCTCTGAAAGCTAGTAAAGTTGAAATCTGTGTTCTGGAAGCTCAAAGAAGAGGCAATATGAGGAGAATGAGTTCTTGCAGATGGTAAGCATAACATACTTTAACCAGGATGGCTGAATGACATAAAGGAATACAGCCTTACCAGAAGCTGAAAAAAATCTCAATGACAACCCTGCTGACGGTCCTAATTCTAGGTTGTCTGGTGGGTCTTGAAACTTTAAATAGTCCTGCAAAGGGATGTGGTAAGTTCATATGACCCCTCTCTGCTGTAACAGCTTTGCCCTGTCCAAATGAATCTTAGTCACCACTCTGGCTATTTTAGGCCCAAGTCTGGTTTTGTGGCACTGGGAGAACTACAGCATGGGTTTCTCGTGATGGGCAAACCTGAGCACTATGGCGAAAGGCCTGGACTTGGCCAATGAAAGGTTCAGCCCCAGACAGGGCAATGTCACAAAGGCCAAAACAGGGCCAGAGTTAAAAAGACTAGGGAAGAACTGAGAAAAAAAGTATAATTAATGGTTCCTTTGGGGAAGAAATGAACTTCAAGAACAGCTGACAAAATTTCACTTTGGATAGTAAGATTTTTTTTTTCTCTTGTAGGCTACAGTGGTTCAGATGTATGTCAAAGTCTTGGGAAACTTCTTTAGGTGCCATCTTGATAATGGCATGTCGTTAATAATTATTTTTGCCAAGGACTTTTAAAGCAAATAGAGAAGAGCCAGTTTGGAGTGCTGACTGTAAAAACAATTAGGACAGAGGCTTAATGGAGAATCATCATCACCAATAATGACATGTTACAATTTCCTTTGTTGTATAGTAGCACAGTTGACTTTTCACAATGATGGAAATGTCCTATGTCTGGGTGATCTGATTCGTTAGTCACTAGCCACATTTAGTTACTGAGCTCTTGAAATGTGCTAGTGTGACTGAGGAACACTTTTGATTTAATTGTCATTAATTTAAATTTAAAAAGCTATGTGTGACTAGCAGCTACTAGACTGAACAGTTCAGCTCTATAGCATAATATCGTGGCCTACATAGTTTTCTCCCCCATCCACATAATGTTCCTCAAAATCTAGAGCTGTATATATGAAATTATTCAGATATTTCAGGGGTTGAATAATAATGAATATTACTGCAATTTAGGACATATACAAAAATACTTATAAAGTTTTATAGTTGGTGGGAGTCACATGGCTAAGGAGGACTACTAACCAATCAACCACTTACAGGACAGACTTAAAGATGATTTTTTTTACAGTAATCAAAAATAAATCAAATAATAATTTTAAGACCACAATATAAGAGTTTCCTCTGTTGGGAAGAGGGGGGGAAATGTCCCATACAGTTTTTTTACTAGTGTTGGGACACCTGGGTGGCTCAGTCAGTTGAGTGTCCGACTCTTGATTTTGGCTCAGGTCATAAACTCATGGTTTGTGGGTTTGAGCCCCATGTTTGGGCTCCGTGCTAATGGTGCAGAGCCTGCTTGGGATTCTCTCCCTTTCTCTGCCCCTCCCCTGCTCTCTCTCTCTCTCAAAATAAATAAAAGTTAATTTTTATATTAATAAAATAGTTTACTATTTTATATTTGGTCTTTTTCAAAACCTTTTAAAATCAAACGGGCTCCCCATATGGGATAATTACCATTTTTTTTTTTTTTGGTGAGATAGAGGATAGAGAGAATGGTAAAAGGAGAAAGGTACCTAGTAAGAATAAAGAAAAGCTAAGAAAAGTAATTTGAAAATATTTTCTAGTAGATCAAGGTACTGGGGATTCTTACTGCTTTGTGATCGTTGTCTAATTAATTCTAATCCAGTATTGTTTCCACTGAACTAAACTCACATTTTTCTTGTCAAAATATTTAAGTTTGAGGAAATGTGGCCTACATTCATATTCAACAATAATGGATAATAATAGTGAATTCCTGGGATGCTTGGGTGGCATCTGACTTTAGCTCAGCTCATGATCGTGGGTTTGAGCCCCGCATCAAGCATTGTGCTGACAGCCCAGAGCCTGGAGCCTGCTTTGGATTCTGTGTCTCCCACTTTCTCTGCCCTCCCCAGCTCATACTCTCTCAAAAAAAAATAAACGTTGAAATAAAAATGTAAAAAAATATAGTAAATTCCTATTTCAAAAGTAATTACATCTCTGCTATAAATTTTTAGGATGATACAAATCTAAAATGTGATTAATCTTTCATTTATTTTAACATTTTGTTTAGATTCATACTTAGATATTACCTTAAATGATTTAAAAAACAAAACCTTATTGAAATAATTTTTAGAAGTGAGAATTTAGCTGTCGGAAAGCTTTTTGCTGATTTCTTTAATTACCTTTAGTTTCCTCCTTGCATTGAATTTCCTCAGTTGCTCTACTGTTTCTGGAAGATGAATCTTGTAGGCATAACGATCCCGCTCCTATAAAAGAAGAAAGATAATGAACATATGTAGCCATTTAAAAAAGTGAAGAAACTTCATCTAAAACAAACAGTGAAGCCCACATTTCTTAAACATGAAACTTAAATTCTAAAATACTGGAGATTTTATTCCATGATACTGGTAAACATTCTCAAATGAGGGATACGAAGGTCAAAACTGATAGTAAAATAATATTTTATTTTCAGCAATAATAAAGGGTTAAAATAATGGATCAAGTAATTTTTAGATATATGGCTATATGGCAAAGATAATTAAATCATACTTATGAAGGTATGAAGTTACCTTTGACATGTTCTTGTCAGGTAAAATGAGCATTTGAAAAATTAACTTCACAAATGATTGAGCATTCGGAATTGCCAGGAGTAACTGGATTTTTTTTTTAGGTGAGTGATCACTTTATGTATGTATGTATGTATTCATTCATTCATGTGAATGGGCCCAGGGTGGAGCCCAGTGTGGGGCGTGAACTCACAACCCTGAGATTAAGACCTAAGCTGAGATTTTAACCAACTGAGCCACCCAGGTGCCCCAGGAATGACTGGATGTTAAAAGATCATACTTTCTTCGCACTAGAACAAACTTTTCAAGGCCATCTAATTCAAGCATTTCCTCACGTGGGATCCTTTTCAATCCCCGAAGGACGATTATTCTGTTTGACTTTGTCCAGTGAGTGATCATTCTTTTATGGCAGCTTACCACAATTCTAAGAAAGTAAAAAAGTGTTTACTTAGCCTGGGCCCACATCTGGCTTGTTTGGGCTAGCGTTGTCCTATGTAATATCGCAAAGCAAACATTCTTCCTCTTCTATATAGTAACTCCTCGGTAGCTAAGAGGGGGATCATGTTTCCACTAAATCTATTCTTCTCTATGATGTCTCCAGTTGCCTCAACTATTCCTCATGTATATATATATTTTTAAAGTTCATTTTTGTGAGAGAGAGAGCAAGTGGGGGAGGGGCGGGGGGGGCAGGGAGGGAGAGAGAGACTATCCCAAGCAGGACCTGCGCTGTCAGCACAGAGCCTGACGCAGGGCTCGAACCCACAAACCATGCGATCGTGACTTGAGCTGAAATCAAGAGTTGGGCACTTAACTGACTGAGCCACCCAGGCGCCCATTCTTCATGTATATCTTCAACCTCTTGTCATTCTTCTTATTACCCAATTTGGTTCTACTCTAATTTGTCAATGTATCTTAAAGATTTAAATAAGTATTCATTTCAGAAATAGTTCTTGAGAGCCTGCTATGTTCCAGGCGTTGATCTATGCACTTGGGATACACAAGTAAACAAAACCAACAAAGATTCAGGCCCGCGTGTAGCTCATATTCTAGTAGAAGAAAATACAGAAAGGTAAACTATGGAGTATAAAAGTGCTATGGGATAAAGCAAAAAGTAAAGCAGAGTAAGAGGGAATGGGTACACTGCAATTTAAAATAGGGTGGTCAAAGTCGGCCCAATTGCCGTGAGGACATCCAAAACTGGTGAGGGAGTGGTCTAGGCAGAGAGAACAACACAAAGGCCCAAAGGAAGAAGTGCACCTGGAGTTTTCAAAAACTGGCAAAAAGACCCATGTGCCATGGAGTAAATAGATCAGATCAGAGAGGCAACAAGGCTGGGGTAGGCCATTTAAGAGCCCTTTTTTTTTTTTAATTTTTTTAACGTTTATTTATTTTTGAGACAGAGAGAGACAGAGCATGAACGGGGGAGGGGCAGAGAGAGAGGGAGACACAGAATCGGAAACAGGCTCCAGGCTCTGAGCCATCAAGCCCAGAGCCCGACGCGGGGCTCGAACTCACGGACCGTGAGATGGTGACCTGAGCTGAAGTCGGACGCTTAACCGACTGAGCCACCCAGGTGCCCCTAAGAGCCTTTTTAAAAAAAATATTTATTTTTGAGAGAGAGAGAACACAAGTGGGGGAGGGACAGAGAGAGAGAGAGAGAGACACACACACACACACACACACACACACAGAGAATCTGAAACAGGCTCCTGGCTCCGAGCTGTCAGCACAGAACCCAACGTGGGGGGCTCGGACCCACGAAGAGCGAGATCATGACATGAGTCGAAGTTGGATGCTCAATTGACTGAACCATGCAGGCGCCCCCATATAACAGCCTTTTATTCTGAGTGGGAGAGGGAGCCACAGGAAGGTTTTGAACTGAAGTGACATGATCTGACAAGTTTAAAGGAACACTCTGGTTGTTGTGTTGAGAACAGATTAAAAGGGAACAAGGGTTTAAGGGGGGGGGGGGGGAAAGGCAGGGAGACCAGTTAGGCTATTGCAGTAATCTAGGGGGAAAATGGTAGATGAAGTCAGATGGAGAAAATAAAGATGATGAAGAGGAGATAGATTCTGAATATATTTTCTGAAAAAAGTTTTACTGAGGGGTAATTAGCATATAACAAACTGCATTTTTAAAATGTATAATTTTCTAGGTTTTGACATATACAACCATAAAAGCATCACTGCGTTCAACCTGAATATACCCATCACTCTCTAAAGTTTCCTCATGTCCCTTAGTCATCTCCCTCCCAATCCCCGGGCAGCCACTGTTTCTGTCACTGCCAATTGGTTTGCATTTTCTAGAATTTTATATAAATGGAACCAGACAGTACAGACTCATTTTCTAACTTGTTTCTCTCAGCACAGAGGTTTTGAACTTCATCCATGTAGTTGTGTGTATCAATAGCTGATTCCTTTTTATTGCTGAGTGACATTCCTTTGTAAGGATAGGCCATAATCTGTTTACCCATTATCTGCTGATGGACCCTGGGTTGTTTCCAAGTTCTGGCTATTACAAATAAAGCTGTAATGAACATTAATGTACAAGTCTTTGTATGGATACACATTTTACTTCTCTTAGGTACTCAGCAGAATGGCTGGATTGTATTATAGGGGTATGTTAAACTTTTTAAGTGGTTGTACCATTTTACATTTCCATAGCAGTGTATTAGTTGCAATTGTTCTACATCCTCACCAATACTTGGTATGGTTAGCCTTTCTGATTTTAGCCATTCTGATACATGTGCGTATAGACATCTCGTTGTGTTAATTTGTATTTCCCTAATGAAAAATGATGTGGAGCAACTTTGCGTGTGCTTATATAGCATCCACATATCTTTGTTGAAGTGCCTGTTCCAAATATTTTCCCGTTTTGAACTGGGCTGTGCTTTGTCTTATTATTGAGTTTTAAGAATTCTTCCCAACGTAGTAGAAGGGGATTTAGATGTCCAAACTCCCAGTTATAAAATAAAGACACAGGGATATAACGTACAGCAAAAGGAACACAGTTAATGATACTGTAACAACTTTGTATGGTGAGAGATGGTAGCTAGATTTTATCATGGTAATCACTTCATAATGTATATAAATGCTGACTATGTTGTACACCTGAAACTAATATTGTATGTCAACTATAGTTCAAAAGAAGGAATTCTTTACATAATCTAAATATGTAAGTCCTTTATCAGATACATAATTTGCAAATATTTACTCTTAGTTCATGGCTTGTCTTTTCGTTTTCCTACAGTGTTTTTCCAAGAACAGAAGTTCTTTTTTTCTTTTTAAAGTTTATTTATTTATTTTGAGGTGGGGAGAGAGAGACAGACAGACAGACAGCACACATGAGCGGGGGAGAAACAGACAGAGAGGGAGAGAGAGAATCACAAGCAGGCTTTGTGCTGTCAGCACAGAACCTGATGCAGGGCTCGATCCCACCAACTGTGTGATCATGACCTGAACTGGAATCAAGAGTTGGACGCTTAACCAACTGAGTCACCAGGTGTCCTCCAAGAATAGAAGTTCTTAATTCTGAATATATTTTGGAAGTGGAGAGAAAAGATTTTCTGAGGGAATGGATGTGGGGTGTGAGAGAAAGAGAGGAGTCAAAGACCACACCAAGGTTTTCAGTGTGAGCAACTGGAAGTCTGACACCAAGAGAGATGGGGAAGAGATCAGGACTATAGTTTTGGATATGTTATGCTTGAAATATCGAAAGTTCAAGTGGAGATTCAAGTAGGTACTTGGACATACAAGCCCGGAATGCAAGAGAGAAGTCTGGTCTGGAAATAAATTTTTGGAGGGTCACAAACATTTAGAAGATATTAAGGATAATACTCAACTCTGTCCCAGGCACTGAATTTGGGACTTTCACTGGCAGTATCCTATTTATAGTTGTTCTTTAAAACAACTATGTAAGTTGGGGCGCCTGGGTGGCGCAGTCGGTTAAGCGTCCGACTTCAGCCAGGTCACCATCTCACGGTCCGTGAGTTCGAGCCCTGCGTCGGGCTCTGGGCTGATGGCTCAGAGCCTGGAGCCTGTTTCCGATTCTGTGTCTCCCTCTCTCTCTGCCCCTCCCCCGTTCATGCTCTGTCTCTCTCTGTCCCAAAAATAAATAAAAAAAATGTTGAGAAAAAAAATAAAATAAAACAACTATATAAGATAGTAGAGACAATGCTACATGCTAATTATCTCAAAAGCAATGGCTCAAATGGACATAATTGTTATCATCATGATTAGCATGTACTGAGGGCTTATTATGTGCCAGGCAGTGTTCTAGTTCTTTACAAGTTTGGTGTTTTGTTTTTTTTTTTTTTTTTTTTTTTTAGTGCTTTACATGTTTATGTTACATACTCTTCACAACAAAGTAGGAGGAATATATCATTATTATCCTATTATAGAGTTGGGGGAAAGGTGATGCATTATACCAGATGAAGATTAATTAGTATGAATTGGGCCTCTTAGTTTTCTTAATCTGCATACTATACAACATTTGTAAATTAAGTTCAAGATCACAGTTGTTATTATAATGAAAATTCATGTTTGCATGTGAGGCACTTCTAAAATCAATGTGTTGGTATCCTGTACTTACAAAATTTATTTTTGAATTTAAATGTAGAATTTTAGTCAGTCCTGTCAAAATTTCACCTTATTATCTGTGAAGTTCCTAAGGAATGAACACAAACACTTTAAAATTTATTTTCTATATTAATGACTAAAACTAGCAAGAGTTCCACTGGAGAGCAAAATTATATTTTTCTCGAGTACACATACAACACCTGATGTCAAAATATCTACAATTTGTATATCTGCTAGATTCTGTATGCTAAAACATCTTGGGAATGATTTTATTATCTTTAGGGACTTAATCTCCTTTTCCTGCACTTAGCCAGAGCAGGTTCACCAATACAGAAGACATAAGAATTTATTGAATAATTAACTAGCAGAGAGAAGCATAAAACTGCCATTTTATAACAAGCAATGGAATCTTGTAATGGATTGCTGTTACTGTTTGTGGAAGATGTGGTGTATATGTATATGTGTACCCATATTACAGAATATTACTTGGCCATAAAAAAGAATGAAATCTTGCCATTCACAACATGGATGGACCTACTGGGTATTACCCTAAGTTAATGAAGTCAGACAGAGAAAGGCAAATACCACATGATTTCACGTATATGTAGGATCTAAAAGGCAAAAACAGGTGCACCTGGCTGGCTCAGTCAGTAGAGCATGTGATTTTCAACCTCAAGGTCATGAGTTCAGGCCCCACGCTGGGCATGGAGCATACTTAAAAAAATAAAAATAAAATAAAAGACAAAACAAATGAACAAACAACACTAGTAACAGACTCATAAATACAGAGGACAAACTGGTAGCTGTCACAGGAGAGGGTTGTGGGAGGACAGGTAAAATAGGTAAAGGGGATTAAGAAGTACAGACCTTCAGTTATAAAATAAATAAGTTATGGGGATGAAAAGTACAGCACAGGGAATATAGTCAGTAATATTATAATTACTTTGTACGGTGACAGATGGTAACTACACTTATTGTAATGAGCACTGCACGATGGATAGAACTGTCAAATCACTACATTGTATACCTAAAACTAATACAACATGTGTCTGCTAAACTTCAATTTAAAAAATTATAAAAAAAAAAATGAAAAAACCCTGTGTTCTGCCTGGTGATGTTTAATCAACATATACTGAAAAGCAAACATCAAAATGGGCTTTGCATTATTTTTTGAGTAAAAGCTGTTTCTGCATTTCGATAGAGTAGAGGGGAGAGGAGAAAGCAAACCCAAGGTCTTTAACACAAGAGAAAGAACCCACACAAAAAGGAGCTACATAATATTATAGAGAGACAATGAGTTTGGAGTCAGAGTTTTACTTTTATTTATCTGTTTTGAGACAGAGAAAGAGAACATGAGCAGGGGAGGGGCAGAGGGAGAGAGAATCCTAAGCAGGCTCCATGTGGTCAGCGCAGAGCCCAACACAGGGCTCGATCTCACAAATCGTGAGATCATGACCTGAGTCAAAATCAAGAGTTGGATTCTTAACCAACTGAGCCACCCAGGTGCCCCTGGAGTCAGAAAGGCTTCTGTTCAAATTCTGGGTCATTTATATATTGGCTGTATGACTTTACATTCTCTCAGTTGTTTCTTTTTGAAAACTAATCTTACAGGATTCTTACAAAGATTAAACAAGATGCTGTATAGGCACATGATTGGTTTTAATAATCCTTTTTATTAGTCAACATGTACAAACCTCTGATGTAAAGTAATTTGGGAGTGCTGTAAGTGTGTATGTGTGTGTGTGTCAACAGCTTACTAAATAAGCTGGGTTGTTTTCTAACTGAAAATATGTTCCTATTGCAGAAGAAAAAGGTAAAAATAAAACATAGTAAAAATTTCAGGGTATGAAACCTGTGACCCATTTGTAATGGTCTTTATTCACAGCTTCCAAAAAGGGTGAACCAAGTGACAACATTTTTTTTTTCTATTGGGCTATTTTTTTTAAATGTTTATTTATTTTTGAGAGCAAGACAGAGGACAAGCGGGAGAGGGGCAGAGAGAGGGAGACACAGAATCTGAAATAGGTTCCAGACTCTGAGCTGTCAGCACAGAGCCCGGTGCAGGGCTTGAACCCATGAACCGTGAGATCATGACCCGAGCTGAAGTCGGATGCTTAACTGACTGAACCACCCAGGTGCTCCCCAACTGCATTTTGCTTAAAATAATATTGCTTAACATTTTAGCAATGTTTAGCAACATTTATATGTAACAGAACATATTTCCACTGTTATTTAAAAAAAAAAAAAAAAGGTCTTCACACCCTTTGTAGTCTCTGCAGATGGTAGAACAGAAATTGGTCCTTTGGCTAACGCCGAATGTGAAAGCCCAGGGAAAGTGGCTTAAAAGACACATGGCATCCCTGGATTCTAGAGCAAGAAATGGGCATTGGTGTTGATTTTTAAAGAATTCCCTATTCAACAGAATAAACACTTCTTCCAAGGTTTAATTCTTTAGAGTTCTTGGTAACAAGGCTTTCCCTTTTGAATCACTGAGAAGACTCTGAAAGCTGGAGAAAAGGCCGACTGGGGAGGGATCCCAGGACCTGAGGGGTGACCTTTGGTGAGATCACTGTTTTTTTTTTTTTTTTTTTTTTGTCTCTTAACATATCCTCACCTGGGTATGTGCGCAGCCGCAACCTGGAAACTCCAAGGACAAGGAACACACAAAAAATGAACCCTAAGAAAATCTGACTCTCTTTAGCCAAGGGCTGAGAAGAGGTTTTTTGCTCTGGAGGACAGAATCCTTTTGACTGTACCCACCCTACCCCCAGGGAACAGCATGTAAGCTGACCTGTTTCCACCCCCCCCCTTCCACCAGCCCTTCCGGACCCAAGCAATAGCAAAGAGTTGGCGCCCCACTCCCTAGAGAGTAGGGGCAGTATCACAAAGAGAAGAGAGCTGGGGAAGGGGCTCTTTAAATCTACATATGAAGTCTTTGGCACATCACCAATAAACCCAGGTATAAAACCGACCAGGATCAACACGGCAAAGAGCTTTGAGACTAAACTGTGGTTTAGTCTCCCAGGTTTCGAATGAGCCTCTGAGCAGCGCACAAGTGGGGCAGACCAGACGAGTAGTGCAAAGGCTTTGAAAATGAAATTGGTGTTTCAGCTACAGCCCTAAAAGTGGGCCAGGATGTGTGTTCTGAATTTAATCAGGTTAGCTGCCTACTAAAATAGAAGATTTAAATAAGAGTCTCATAATATAATACTAAAAATGTCTAGCATACTATCTAAAATTACTCTTCATACCAAGAATCATAAAAAAATCTCAACCAAAGTGAGAAAAGACAACCAACAGATACCAACACAGATATGGCACAGATATTAGAATCATCCAACTGGGATTTTTAAGCAGGTGGTATAAAAATGTTTCTAAGGGCACCTGGGTGGCTCAGTCGGTTAAGCATCCAACTCTTAATCTCAGCTCAGGTCATGATCAGGGTTTGTAAGATGGAGCCCTACATCCGGCTTTGCACTGACGGTGCAGAGCCTGCTTGAGATTCTCTCTGCACCTCCCCTGCTCACACATGCACAGGCACGTGCTCATGCTCTTGCTCTCAAAATAAATAAAAATTTCAAAAGAATTTTAAGAAAGATAAAAATGTTCCTAAAAGCAATTGCAAATGGTTAAAAAATGCTGACATTACCAAGTGCTGACAAGGATATAGAGCAACTGGTTCTCTCATACTCTGCTGGTGGGAGAGTAAAATCATACAGGTATTCTGGAAAATGATTTGGCAGTTTTTAGAATGTTGAACATATACTTGCCATAGGACTTAGCAATCCCACTCATAGGTTTTTACTTTGGAGATGTTCATAGCAGCTTTACTTGTATTAGCCCCAAACTGGAAACAACCCAAATGCCCTTCAAAAGGTGGGGGGCGCCTGGGTGGCGCAGTCGGTTAAGCCTCCGACTTCAGCCAGGTCACGATCTTGCGGTCCGTGAGTTCGAGCCCCGCGTCGGGCTCTGGGCTGATGGCTCAGAGCCTGGAGCCTGTTTCCGATTCTGTGTCTCCCTCTCTCTCTGCCCCTCCCCCGTTCATGCTCTGTCTCTCTCTGTCCCAAAAATAAATAAAAAACGTTGAAAAAAAAAGGTGAATGGACAGGGGCGCCTGGGTGGCTCAGTCAGTTAAGCATCAGACTTTGGCTCAGATGGTGATCCTGTGGTTCACGGGTTCAAGCTGTGCTTTGGGCTCTGCACTGACAGCTGGGAGCCTGGAGTCTGCTTTGGATTCTGTGTCTCCCTCTCTCTCTGTCCCTCCCCCTACTCGCGTGTACTCTCTCTCTCTCCCTCTAAAATAAAATAAACATTAAAAAATTTTTTGAAAAGGTGAATGGATAAAGAAGTGTTGTACATTCATACAGTGGAGTATTATTCAGTAACAAAAAGGAATGAACTATTGACACGCACAACTTGGATGGATCCCAAGGACATTATGCTAAAAACACCTAATCTGTGAAGTAATAATAAATATATACATTGGTCTCTGACCCTGGTTCCTAACACAGAGCCCTAAAACCCTTCTAAGTAGGGGTGCTAAGAGAATCTTTTGTTCTAACATTTTGTCTTTGACCCCAGCTTCTGAGGCAGAGCTCCTAAAACACTTGTGATTTCCTAAGTGATAAGAGCACTGGGAGCATTTTTTGTCCTCATATTTGGTCTTTGACTCTGGTTCCGGACAGAGTTCCTAAATCCCATGGCATTTCCTGGGTGACAGAAGTGTCTTTGTTTTAATGAGGTGACTCTTAGTGGGCTCCTGGATGGGGGCTGGTCACCAGAAAGACCAAGTTATGAATAAAAGCTTGGGATTTTCAGTCCCATCTCCCATTTTGTTGAGAATGGAGAGGGGCTGGAAACAGAGTTAATGATCAATGCATGCCTACATGATAAAACCTTTCATAAAATTTCCAAAAGTATGGGGTTTGGAGAGCTTCTGGGTTGATGAACATACGTACATGCCAGGAGCATGGTCTACCCCACCTTCTGTGGGAACAGAAACTTCTGCACTTGGGATCCTTCCAGATCTTGCTCTATATCTTTTCATCTGTATCCTTTACCATATTCTTTAGCATATAATAAACAGGTAAATGTAAGTGTTTCCCTCAGTTCTGTGAGCTGTTCCAGCAAATAATCAAATCCAAAGTTGGGAGTGGGTGGGTTATAGGAACCTCCAATTTGTAGTCAAGTCAGACAGAGGTTGTGGGCAACCTGGGGACCCACTCCTTGTGATTGGCAACGGAAGTGGGGGAGAGTCTCATGGGACCGAGCCTTTAACCTGTGGGATCTGCATGGACTTCAGTTAGTGTCAGAACTGAATTAAAATGTAGGACACCCAGGTAGTGTCAGAGAACTGCCTGGTGTGGGGTAAACACCCAGGCACACCTGGCATCAGAAGCGCTGTTGAGTGTGGTAGTTGCTTGAGAAGAAGAGAGAAACACACAGGAGATGTGAGTTTCTCTTAAATGGTTTACATATTGTATAATCCATTTAATAATCTCAAAAGGACAAAAATGATAGTGATGGACAATGGATCGATATTTACCAGGGGTTCCGGGTAGGGAGAGGATGTGATCATTAAGGGGTGACAGACCACTTCTATATCCCGATTATGGTCATGCTTATATACTTCCATATGATAAAATTTCACAGAAACACACACACAAATGCATATAAAAACTGGTGGAAATCGAGTAAGGCCTTCAGTTTAAGTGTTCCAATGCCATTTTCCTAGTTCTGGTTATATAAGGTGTTATCACCAGGAGGAAGAATGGCAAAGTGCACGTGGGAATTCTGTACTGTTTTTAACCACTTCTTTTTTAAAAAAAAAAAAAATTTTTTTTTAAAGATTTTAAGATTTTATTTTTAAGTAATCTGTACACCCAGTATGGGGCTTGAACTCACAACCCTGAGGTCAAGCGCTGCACATCTACCGACTGAGCCAGCCAGGCGTCCCTGTTTTTGCCACTTCTTTGTGAGTCTGAAATTATTTCAACATGAAAGGTTTATAAGGAATCATTTCCACTCTACATGGTTAACCTTCCTGTGGGCTTCCTAATTCTAAATACCTCGAATCACTCACTGAGCTTCATCAGTTTTCCTTCCTTAAAATCTCTCAGTCTGAGTATTTCTTTCCCACTCCCACCTTTACTCCCTGGGTCCAGTCCCCTGTCACTCCTGTCACAGCACAGCTTCTACAGGCTCTCTTTGCCTCTAGCTCTTGTATTCTGACAGACAACGCTTGTACATCCAGTGTCCAAAGGAATTCTACGAGCATGCTGCTTGCACTGTGTCATCACTCAAAAGCTTGCAGGAGCCTTTTACCATCTACACCCTAATATCCAAAGTACTTAAGGGGCACCTGGGTGGCTCAGTCGGTTGAGCATCCAACTTCGGCTTAGGTCATGATCTCTCAGTTTGTGGGTTTGAGCCCCATGTCCAGCTCTCTGCTGTCAGTGCAGAGCCTGCTTTGGATCCTCTGTCCTCCTCTCTCTCTGCCCCTCCCCCGCTTTCTCTCTCTCTCAAAAATAAACATTAAAAAAATAAAAAACTGGGGCGCCTGGGTAGGTCACTTGGTTAAGCATCTGACTTCGGCTCAGGTTATGATCTCACGGTTTGTAGGTTCGAGCCCCATGTTGGGCTCTGTGCTGACAGCTCAGAGTCTGGAGCCCGCTTCAGATTCTGTGTCTCCCTCTCTCTCTGCCCCTCCCCCACTCACACCCTGTCTTTCTCTCTCTCTCAAAAATAAATTTTTAATAAATCTAAAAAATTTTTAATAAAAATTTTGTTAATAAAAAAAAGTCAAAAAACAAAATAAAAACCAAAACAAAGTACTTAATTTGGCAATTCTAGATCATACGTATTCTCCCCTCAAACCAGAATTTCTGGTCTACCACTGTGCAATCCTTCAAATGGCTGATGTTTGTATTATACTAGTTTGCTTCCTGCCCCCACTCCCACAGGGCCTGAACACTTTGTGATGCTTCGCCTGTGCTCTCCTGGACTTCCCACATGGAGGCCAGGGCCCCCTTCAGGCACACTAACACGTGCGGTCCTCCCTGGAGTTTCAGACAGTGATCTCTCTTGTACCTCACTGGTCTCCCTGAGCCCACACTTCTGTACTCCTGTGAGGCTTCTCCATTGTGGCTTCTTTGAGCTTATCTTTCCAGGTGTTTATGTTATATCAGTATAATCTGAAAATCCATTTTGCAGCCTGACCCTGCCGCCTTTCTCTCTCTGGTGTTTTTCCAAAATTCAAATGGACTAGCCTTCTAGAAATACCCTTTTCATGTTTTATTACAGTCAATATACTTTAGGGTCTACATATTAAGGTTACAAAGGGTGTGAAAAGAGCTCAGCCATCTACAAGGAAAGTACAATTTTAGTTGGTCTTACTTTTGCTGGAATGAATATTCATAGCAAACATCACTAATTTAGATAAAGGCATTAAACATACTATATTTTAACAATCATTAAGATATTTGCATATTACTTAGACTATTTCCTCAGTCTTTTTTTATATGAAATGATTGAATAGGACATTTTCTTCTTGTGGTTTTACCAAAGAAATCTTTTTTTTTTTTTTTTTTTTTTGACACAAAGTCATGGTATTATGACTTTGGGCACTCTTCATTATAAGTATTTTCATCATCTTATTTCTTCAATTTGTAGTTACACAGGAGTTTTTCATAACATGAACTATAGTTTAAATTTAGTGTTTTACTAAATCAACACAAATTACATCCACAGTAATGATTTACAAGTATACATGGACATATATTTAAATATAAGAAGCCTGTACACATCAGCCAGATAACATTCTCATGGAATTATTCCATCTTCAGATAAAACATAAGGCGTCAAGGTAAACTAGTTCAGACATGGCACATGATTCTGAGCTCAAACAGCCTTTTGGAACTTTTTCATTTAAGTTACTGACATTTTTGTGTCTATTGTCTCTCTGGTGCCGGAAATCTACTACGTATTCAGATTATTTAGAACAAGAAGTATATTCACTGCAGGGATGAGGGTTTCCAAAAATAAATGTTAGTAGTCAAGGTAAGTATGATAATGAAAGCTAACTTTTCTAAAGGATCTTAAAAATGACTCATATGGCTACCATTTTCATTGTTCTTTGGCATTTAAACTAGCTTCTAGTGAACCAATGATCCCCATTATGGAGAAACTGAGAAAGGTAAAGGAGAAACAGGAGTCCTCCTCCCCCCCACCACACTGGTCATTTCTGGGGGGAAAAATACTAAGAATGTATCTAAAAACTGTTTCCCTACTCTCTTCTGGGGGAAATCAGGAATAACCAGAACTGAATGTTTCAAGTCAAGAATAACTAGAACTGCATATCAGAGGGTTGAATGTGGATTTGATAATATTCTTAAGGAGACTCAAGATCCACTGGAATCTCAAAATTGTTTTCTAATATCATCATTCCGTGTTGTTGCCACTAAGATCCATCATTAATCTACACTTTAATATCTTATTGCTTCTCTCTGGAGAAGTAGCATGGTATCATATAATGAACATTCCTTCGTTCATTCATTAAATCATAACTAATATTTATTGAGCACTTAGTCTATGCCAGACACTTAGTAGAATGCTGGACAGAAGTGAACTAACAACTCCAAATTCCCACTCTGCTGCAGCTTGTAGTTTATAGGGGGTAAATAGACTACAAACAAAATATAGGTGTGTTTTATGGTGACGAATGCTATGGGGAACACTAAGGCAGGGAAGGAGGGGCAGGGAATACTGGCGGCAGGGGGCGTTCTTCTCTGTAATTTTAGATTGAGTGAACGGGAAAGATCTTACTAAGAAGCTGATAGCTAAGCCAAGACTTGAAGGTGGTAAAGGAAGAAACCATGACTATGTCTGGGGAAGAGCGTTCCACGGAAAGAACACAACTAACATAGAGGCACTGAAGCCAGGATGTGCCTGCTGCCTGAGGAACCACAATGAGGCCAATATGCAGGGAACAGAGTAAGAGGAGAGCAGTAGGGGGTGAAGTAAGAGGTGTCAGGAAGCGAGAGTGTACCCTGGATTAAGAAAGAATCCCTCCGGCGAGAGGCCTGGTTTCAAGGTATGAATTCTGGACTCACCAGGGTACAAAGGGCATTTAAAGGCCATTAAACCAGATGAGGTCTCCAAGGGCCTGAGTGGAGACAGAGAAAAAGAGGAGCAAGGATGGAGGCCTGCGGCACCCTAATGTGAAGAGGTGCATGTGGGGAGATGAGGAGGAATCAGCATGATCTGAGAAGGCACAGCCAGAAAGGGAGAAGGGAAACCAGGAGAGCTAGGAGGCCTGAGGCCAAGGGAAGACAGCATTTCAGGACGGGTGTCAAATGGTACTGAGATGCCAAAAGGGAGAAGGCCTGAGATTTGACTTTAGCAATGTGAAGGTCATTACTGACTTGACAAGTGTGGTAGTGGAAGCTGGAGGTGGTTGTAGGGTCGGGAGGTGTGCGTGTGTGTATGTGTGTAATAAAAATAGACTGTAGCATATTAGGTTCAACAGAGACAGAAAAGCGATGATGCAGGAAAGGGGATATTGCTGGAGTGATGTCCTTGAGTAGGTGAAAAAGAGAGGACCTTGCACGCAAAGTAAAGCATGGTTTGGTAGGCTCAGTTAAAATCCTGGTTCAACCACTGACAACTTCTGTGACTTGGGGCAAGATTCTCAACCTCTCTGAGCCTTTGTTTTCTCACCTGTACGGTGAGAACTTCCTGGAATTACCGAACCATATAATGTCTTAATTAAATAGTGCTTTGCGTCAAAGTCCCAAGTTACAAGTTTCCTTAATATGCATCTGTGAGATAGGATAGAGAAAGAATTGAAAAAAATCGAGCTTTTTCCGGGGCACCTGAGTGGCTTGGTTGGCAAAGCGTCTGACTCAGGTCATGATCTCACGGTTCCTGAGATCGAACCCCGCATCAGGCTCTGCGTTGACAGCGGGGAGTCTGCTTAGGATTCTCTCTCTCAAAATAAATAAATAAATAAAATTTTAAAAGCTAGTATTTTCCGAAAACAGTCAATCCATATCTAGTATCTCTTGAAGTAAAAGTAAGGTTATGAACCACATGGTTACGCCCAAGATTGTAACTTTTGGTCATAAACACAGTACTACTTCACTTGTTCGTGCTGCACATCTTTGGAACCTGTGTTGGTGGACAACCAACAGGCCTTCCTCCCTGGTACATTCTGCCTAAATCTGCTTCTAATCCCGCTGATAGCGGAATGTCACTAGAATGGTATATTCCTCTAGTCAGATATTTACAGAGGTTGTGCAGGAACAGCAAACAAGATGAATAAAAGTCAAAGAATAAAAAAAAAGGACTCAGAAAAAAGATGCGAAGAGTTGCCTTGAGGAGCAATATACTCCTCTTGCTGGAAGGGTTCAGACAAAGTGTATATGGCCACCTATGGGCTCAGGTACCTTAAGCCATGGGTGATTCAGTGCTTCATAAACGGTGATCCTTTCAGCTGGATCCAGCATCAGCATGCGACGGACTAGGTCTTTGGCACTTTCAGAGATATGGCTCCACTGCCTTGGATTCATCTGAAGAGAAGGAAAGGAAAATTGCATAGTTACTGCCCAGGGAGAAGTTAACATTCACCATTGATGTAACATTCCTACACTGTTTCAATGTGAATACAATTCTCAAAGAACAGAAATCTGATTCTATAGGTTTGCTTTCTAAGGAAGAGGACAAAGGCAAGTCTTTGGTGGCTGTTGCTACGTATATGAGGTTTCGTATCTAAATAAGCATCCCTTACATATGTTCTTGATGTCACAGAAGTTATAATATTTTTAATAGTTGAAGAATAGAATGCTCACAACTTCAGTTTCTACCTTAGCTGAAGAGACTAGATACTTTGATCTAGAAAGGATTAAAATTTTTAGGTTAAAAATTTCAAAAAAAATTTTAAAACCTTCTCTCTTGAAAAACTGGAATCCACAGTAATTGTGAAGTTATGCAAAGTTCCTACTAGGATATTTTGGTCACTGTATATCAATTTCAGTATTTTAGAAAACATATACTGTTACCATCGGCCCTAGAGAATAACCCATTCACTTGTATATTGTCTTCCGTGAAGTTACTTTTGCCCCTCTTGTAGAAAGATGAGACAACTCAGCCACAAGGTCAATTGACTAAAGTCAAACAAATGGATAAAAACTATGAGTTGATCAAAGGATACAAGGCTTGTGAGAAAGTGGATCTGTGAGGAAAAGAGCAAGGTGGCTCCAGGGGAAAAAGAGTATTTCCGAGACCAGGAAGAAGAAAAAGGGAAGGGACGCTTAGGGCTTGCCGCTGGGAAGGTAAGTGGAGACAGGTGGGGGAGAGGCCAGTGGGGCCTCATTCCTTATTTAGTATCAAGAAGCCAACTGGCCAGGTGAGTTTGTATAAGATGCCTGGTGCCAGGAGCTAGCAATACCATGGGTTGAATGAGAGGAGACCTAGGTCACCTTCTAAGGGAGAAAGATGGAGAATAAAGTCCCTAACAATTTAAAGCCAAATGAAATCACGACTTGCATCACAGTTCACAGGAATCACTACAGTGTGGCCAAGGGTTAGCATTTGACACTGAAATTCGCTCTGGCTACTAGGAGGTTCCGTACTGGTGGACGGGGAGTGAAAGATGTTCCTTGTTCTTTTTCTAACAGGCAGAATTCCAAACAAGAGTCACTTCTGCTTGTCAGATCTCTTAACTAAAGTGACTGCCTTACTGTTGCCATCCTACTGAAATTGTCATCAATTGGTCAGTTTGAAATAATGTAGGTGATTGCATGAGGCTTAGCCTTGTTCCCTCTTCCCCATCCTGGAGCAGATGTGCTCTTTAAGGTTGGAATGATTTATCCTCAGGGAAAGGGGTTGAGAAGTTATCTGCAACTGGCAGTAAGATTTCTCAAGTGAGTAGAGGTTGAGAAGTAGATGCTCCCCCATCCTGTTTCTGAGGGAGTCCAATCCAGGGTTTCCCTCTTTCTGTGGCTGAGAAGAGTAGCTGAAATTAATCTGGGAGGCTGAGTTTATAAGGGGAACAAAACAGGGCTACAGAACAGTCTCGCTTATTTGAAAACTAAAGCCATGGATGCCTCGACCAGCTGTGGACGTACCGACTGGCTACCCATGATGATAGACAGTGACACACTGCATCTTTTCATACTTTGAGAAACATATTTTTGTCTTTTAGAAAAAAGTTAATTGAAATTAAATGCTGGCATATATCCCAGTTAAGTGGTATTCTCAGATATCTACCTTAAAGGATCAAGTAAGCTAGCAAATGAGAAAAGTTCAACTAAAATCGCTTAAGGCCAGTAGCAGTTTATAAACTATAACAGTTTTTAAAAGAGGCCATCAAAATTTTCTTGAAAAACACCCCTATAGATCAAGGATTTTGTTCATAGTTCTTCTGTTAAGAACCACCAGGGTGAAGAAACTCTTTTTGAGGTTTGCTTCAAAATAATCGGCTAGTATGTGGAATACAGATCAAACCAGATTGGCTATATGTTGCTAAGTGGTGAAGCTGGGAGTTCACTGTACTCTTATCGCTACTACTTTTGTTTGAAATTTTCAATAAAAAAATGTAAAAATAAATGCTGACAGAATCACAGCACAGTATGTATGTGCGTGTGTGTATACATACATATACATATATACATATGAAAGGCCCACCAGCTTTATCATTGATGGTAGAGATGGATCTCTACTTCAAACAAAGCTGCTGAAAATGTGGGGCTTTTGTATTTAAAAAAAAAAAGGCATGAATATAAGTGAGAGGTGAGGTTAGCCAAGTAAAAGAGTAAATAAGTTATTAACATCAAAGCTTCAAACCTCCAGGTACAGAAACTATGATATAGCTGTCACGCCCATCTGACTTACTATAGTACTAAGAATGGAGGTTTTAAAATAATTTAATTTTTGGCCTGTGTGAAGAGCCCACATTTCTTACAAAGAAACAAAAAAACTATTCAGTGCTTTAAAAATAGAGGAAATCAAATACCAGAGGCTGCTGGAATGAAGCACATTGCCTTGGAAACCAGGAAGTTAGCAACTAAACTAGCACAAAGGAAGAATTCTATTATTAGCAAATGCTTATAACTCCAAAAGGCAGGTGGGAGATTTTATTATACGGTATCTACGTCATAAGTCACTGTGAGGATAAAATGAGTTAAATATGAGTGCTTAGCAACAGTTCCAGGCACATACTAAGTGCTATGTGTGAGTTAGCTATCATTACTTCTAGTATTAGTATTATGATGCTGATGCATTGCTAATTGTGTTTATTTTCATATGTTAAGTACCTGTGGTTTCACTTGGCAAAATTCAATGAGAAAGCCAGGGCCATGCATTCCTGACAGCCACTCACAATTTCCAGGGATTGGAGGAGGATGATTACTTACAAGCAGTTTCCTGAGACATTTAGTTACCTTGGAAGGATTGATTTTATTCCCCAGTGGCCAACTGACTCTAAGAGAAGCAGAACAAAACCTATACTTAAAACATCTTTCTCTGTTAACGGAGTTTTGGCATAGACCTTAATCCAAATAAAACAAGAGGCAAACCTGCATGCCCTTATAGGCTGATGATACACAAGGCTAAAAATTAAAAGCATAACTCATTTGCACCTCTACAGGCTTCAATTACGGTTTAAAAGGACAAGGCTGTGGGCTCGCTGCTGTCAGCACAGAGCCCGCTTCGAATCCTCTGCCCCGACCCCCACTTGCGCGCATGCTCTCTCAAAAGTAAAATATTAAAAAAAGAAAAAAAGGACAAGGCTGCCACTCTGAAGCTACTTTGCCTTTCATTTCTTTTGTCCCCCGTTTCCTGGAAGTCCTTTATAAAACTCTAACATTACTGAGGCAATGAAAAGAAAACAGGTCTCACAGTTTTGGAGTCTGGCACTACACAAACCCGTGTGTTTGGTCTTATGTTACCAGGCATGGCTGAAAATGAAACAGTGCTTCTGTTGAATAGAAAGTACAGGTTTCAGTAGTATGGGGCGGAAAAAGAACCCCAACATAAGCCGCCCTGATCTGGTATCCAGACACACACTCCCCCATGTTTCCCATACACAGCATCTGACTCTGTCAGCCACACATGATGGTAGAGGGCAAATGGATGGAAGAGCTGGGACAGCGAAACCAACCTTTAGCTTATGAATTTTCAAGTGTTCCTTAGCTCTTTTTGCTATAGCCACTCACAATGTCAGTGATGAATTTTTTTAATTTTTTAATAATGCAAGTAATAACACGCTATTCACAAGACTGGGAACAATGTATGTGGTTTCTAATCCACAGGAGTCTAAGAAGAATATGAATGTTTAAGTCCCACCAAAATGGCTCTAAGTTATGTTGTGAGATGCAGCTGTGATAGTGGCATTTTGGTTGATCCTGGGATGTAAATGACAAGGGTTTCAGCAGTGCTACTTGACTACATAACGTGGAACAAGATGTGTGGTAAAGCAAAACAAATAAAGGCTCATATGAAATATAAAATATAGAATTGCTAACTCACTGGGATGAAATTTCCACTTTCACTAAAAATTGAGCAAAAAGCTTTAAAAATGAAGCCCTTTCCCCAAATTATGGAAAGAAGGGCCAAATGAGTTTATTTTCTAAGATTAGCCTGAATAGGCCGTCTGGTCACCCCAGGAAGAATGGGTACTTTTGAAATCTGGGCTCACGTGTGTCACAAACATCTCACCTGAGGTAAAATAAAAAGGTCAAATTCTATCACAGTAAATTCCAAGGGTCATTCCAAATTCTTTCCCCGAACTAGAATTTTATTTGAAATAAGTAGGGCACTAAGCAAACAATTTCTCTGACCTAGCTAAATGGGCAGTTTTGCTAGAATGGATTTGTGAGAAAAGCATTGGTTTTCTGAATCTGAGGGCCCAAGACTCCTAAACTGTTGATTTGCACATACAGGATTCTGTATCAAAGAGGACTAAGGTCCCTGTTTTCTAGCCTAAACATGGGGTTGGGTTCCAAACATGTGGGATAGACTTCAGGTGCAGCACCAAGGAGAGGGGAATGGAAGGGCAAGGCCGTGGTTGGTTTTTTTTTTTTTTTTTTTTTAATTTTTTTTTTTTTCAACGTTTATTTATTTTTGGGACAGAGAGAGACAGAGCATGAACGGGGGAGGGGCAGAGAGAGAGGGAGACACAGAATCGGAAACAGGCTCCAGGCTCCGAGCCATCAGCCCAGAGCCCGACGCGGGGCTCGAACTCACGAACCGCGAGATCGTGACCTGGCTGAAGTCGGACGCTTAACCGACTGCGCCACCCAGGCGCCCCGGCCGTGGTTGTTTTGAAGCCAGTCTCCTCCTCCCTTCTGCCTAGACGACAGTGCAGCTGATAGTGATTCAGAAATTTACTTGAGGCCTATATTATCTGACAAGGCAAGTGGATCAATGATGTCAGCAAAGAACTTTTCTCTGACTGGGTAACTACGTGACAATCAGGAAGTCCAAAGGCAGATAGCAACTTCACATTTTTCGGAATAATTTAATTTCAATACAAAAATAAAACATTCATAATATATTACCTTATATTTTCCTTTAATAATGCCTTCAAACAATCTTTCCTTGGTTCCATAAAAAGGCAAGCAACCACTTAGCAGGATAAAAAGGATCACGCCACAACCCCAGACATCTACAGGTTTTCCATAAGGCTCTCTTTTGACAACTTCTGGGGCCATAAAATGAGGTGTTCCAACGCGTCCTACGTTTCAAACAACAACAAGGAAGAATGTTTACATAAAACGGGCTTTAACTGAAAATAGAACAGTAACAGTTTCAAGGAAAAGTTTTAACAATATAAATATTCTCTTACCACCTCCACCTCCATAAAATCAAGGGGCAAAAAAGGCAGAAGGAAAATCATTATTTAATCACCTCTTGAAAATACGAGCCCAGGACAGGTATTTTGTCTTTTTTGTTGTTGTTTATTTTTTTACTTTTATTAAATTTTTTGATGCTTTTTTATTTTTGAGAGGGAGGGACAGAGAGAGAGAGAGAGAGAGAGAGAGAGAGAGACAGACAGTGACAGTCAGACAGACACAGACTCCAAAGCAGGCTCCAGGCTCCGAGCTGTCAGCACAGAGCCCGGCACGTGGCTCGAACCCACGAACTGTGGGTCAGATCATGACCTGAGCTGAAGTCGGACGCTTAACTGACTGAGCCACCCAGGTGCCCTTTTGTTTTTTAAAAAAAGATTTTAAGTAATCTCTACACCTAGCGTGGGACTTGAAATCACAACCCCAAGATCAAGAGCCACATGCTCAGGGGCACCTGGGTGGCTCAGTTGGTTAAGTGACCTATTCTTGATTTTGGCTCAGGTCATGATCTCACAGTTCGTGGAATGGAGCCCTACATGGCCTCCATCTTCTTTAAAGAGTTTTGTCTCCAACCCCCATCAAAACTAGCTTTTAGGAAGGAATCTGATAGCAGTTACTTGTACACTAGTAATCATCTTTTAACTCAGTATTCCTACATGAGTCTTTTCTTCTACTGCAGAATGAAAAGCTGTGCCCTGTAGGGAAATTACTGTGGGAGGGGAAGTGCCCACCAGCCTTGGCAACTCTTCTTGCATGCAGGCCTGGCCTTCGCCTTCTTTCCTTCCTCCTTTCCCTGCCCCTTCTCTCTTATCATATCGAGTCCAAGATAATTTTTTAGTTTCAACACCGCGTGACACTTTATCTAGAGCTGAGAACTGTGGTTTAAAGAAATAATAATAAAAAAAGGACCTTTGCTGTGGGTCATTATGGTTCCCCTTCTTCCCACATAATGGAAGAGGTTAACTTCGGGGTTCAGAGAATGAAAATATTCTCACTTAAAATGTGCAGTAGACCAGTGGAAACTATACTAGTTGGAAGGGAAGATTTTTATTCCATATTGCCTCATTTTGCTTCCTCTGGTAACACTGAGAAGCTGAAAGAACGAGAGCTAAGCCTCCTACTTCATGAACATGCTGGACAGTTTGCCTTGTTCTGATGGCAGGAGCTGGGCAAAGCAGGGCAAGAGATCAAGGTACCAGTCAGGGTACTGGCACCATGGCCTCAGTCAAGCACCTTCTTACAGCTGGGATGAGGTTTTGAAACTCGACTTGACTCCTACACCACTTCCTACATGAGAAAGGCCTGAGCAACTCAAAAAGGAGATTCTGTTTACCTGGATGAAAGACTACCCCAGTCTGGAAAATTAGCATTTATTCTTCTTAATATGTTTTTTAATGTTTACTTATTTTTGAGACACAGAAAGGGAGACAGAGCACAAGCAAGGGGGGGCAGAGAGAGAGAGAGAGAGAGAGACACAGAATCTGAAGCAGGCTCCAGGCTCTGAGCTATCAGCACAGAGCCCAATGCGGGCTTGAACCCACAAACCGTGAAATCATGACCTGAGCCCAAGTCAGATGGTTAACCGACTGAGCCACCCAGGTGCCCCTGTTTTAATGTTTTTAAACTTATTTTGAGAGAGAGAGAGAGAGAGAGAGAGAGAGAGAGAGAGAGAGAGAAAGAAAGAAAAAGAGAGACAGAGGCAGGCAGAGAGACAGAGGGAGAGAGGATCCCAAGCAGGCTACACTCTTTCAGCACAGAGCCTGATGTGGGACTCGATCCTACGAACCATGAGATCATGACCTGAAATCAAGAGTCAGACGCTTAAGCGACTGAGCCACCCAGGCACCCTTAATGTTCATTCATTTTTTTAAAAAAAAGTTTATTTATTTAATTTTGATGGGGCGGGGGCAGAGAGAGAGAGAGAATCCCAAGCAGGCTCCCCACTGACCCATGACTGATGCAGGGCTCAAACTTGTGAACCGTGAGAGCATGACCTGGTCTGAAGTTGGATGTTTAACTGATTGAGCCATGCCAGGTGCCCCCGCTCATTCTTGAGGAACATACATGTCTTTTGGTTCCAGAATTTGCTCACAGATGATGGGGGAAAGAATATATAGGAATGAGTGTTTTACAGTATCTTATGCCGATCGGTAGGTGAAAGGACTAGAGTTCACCCTTAACACACACCAACCTTCCCGGACTCCTTGCTTGTGATCACTTGACTTTTCCTTCTTTGTGGTCACTTGATTTTTATGATTTTGACTTCCTGTTCTTAGAATTTTGTGGTCAATTACCAAACCAAATTACACGTCACTGTATCTGACAAAGTTCAGATATACATTTAAATATTTAAAGGTCAGATTTGGGGATAATAAAACCTCATTACCTGGAAGCTCAGGATAAGGAGTTGTTCTGAATAGCTACCTATTCAATACTTTAGGACTTGAATCTTTACACACTCAAACCGTTTTTACTTTAATAATTTTGGATGGTTGTCTTTCTACAATTTTTGGACTTCTTTTACACAAGATGATGCACATAATTTAACCATTTCTTGATGACTCAGAATTGTCCTGCAGGTATCAATGAAAGAAGTATGCTGTAGAACAGAAAATGCCCTCAGGAACTTCATGGGTATGCAGGGGCCAAGTTCTTCAGTATTAAATGGGGGCTGTGCTTTCTACCCTTTGGTATCTGCTCAATATACTTTTTCTGTCAGGCTTTCATTTCTTTTCTCTTACTGTGCTTACTCCAGCCTTGTCTTCTCCTAATCTGTTGCATAAAATCTGCTATTAACCAGAAACTGATTAGCAACCAGATTTTCATTTATTTCCTAACAATTTCCCAACTGCCTGCTAGGTCCTAGACACAGTGGGAGGTGCTGTGGACATCCAGAGGGATAAACTATGATCCCCCTTGTCCTCACAAAGCTCAGTCTTTGATGTGATTACGAATCCCTGCATCAAATATGACCTGGAGGTATGTAGCCCAGATAGTTATGGTGGAATGGAAGAGAAGGAATAGGGTTGCCTAACTTGGGATGGTGAACATTAGCCTGCTTTTTAAGAGGAGATGATTGTCAGCTCAGCCTCTCAGCCTTCAGGAGCAGTAAGAGTTAAGTAGATACTGAAAATGACAAAAGGTCTTCCAATCACAGGGAGTAGCAGGTGCAAAGCATGAAGGAACATGAATCCATAAAACTATGAAAAATGACAGCATGCCAGCTTCAGACAGTGTGTCCTCAGAAGCCCATTTGAGAAGACCATGAATAGGTATTAAGGTCAAGAAACGTCTTGCTGCAAAAATAATTGCTCTGTAGGTTCCTAGTTATCTTCTGGATAAGTAAGTTTTCCAAATAGCAGGATTTCAGACAGGTTAAATGTGAATACATGTAAGTGGTTTCTACTCTATGGAATATATAAAGGAGAGAATTCTTTTCTATTTGGAGGACTGAGTAATCAAAGATTCCAACTGACAGGGGAATAGCTGTTAAGTATTAGCAAACAAGCTAACAGTAGCATAGTTTCAAAAACACCTTAAACAGTAAGAAAGCTTTCTACAAGAGGGTATCTTTTGTCTACATATGTTATATTTAAAGACACTATAATGCGTGAAGTAGTTATTTCAAGACTGGAAGGATAGGTATGCTAAGAAATGACATTTTGACCATCAGAAAGATTTTAATTCTAGAATCACCGAGAAAAATAAATTTTGCAAACTGACACACCATAGGTTCAAAATCAGCTTTAAAAATGTACAATTTAGGGGCGCCTGGGTGGCTCAGTAGGTTAAGCATCCAACTTCGGCACAGGTCATGATCTTGAAGTTCGTGGGTTCGAGCCCTGTATCGGGCTCTGTGCTGACAGCTGAGAGCCTGGAGCCTGCTTCAGATTCTGTGTCTCCCTCGCTCTCTGCCCCTCCTCCACGAACACTCAGTCTTTCTGTCTCTCTCAAATATAAATAAGCATTAAGAAAAAAATATATACAATTTAGGGGAAAAGTTCATGGACTTTAAGAAAGTAGATTAACATGTAGAAAATGTCTAGGTAAGTGTAATGAGTCTGTTTTTCCCCTTCAATAAAGATGCACAGTAAAATACGAAGCTGATGCTTTGAATACTAATAGAATACCCCAGATAAAGAAAAACAAAGTCATTATACGTGGCCCATATAGAACATATAAAAAGGACTTTGTGTCATTTCATTTCATCTCATCAACTGTGGGTATGTAATCATCAGAATTTATTTGTTATAACTGTGTAGTCTTTCCACAGGGATGATCTGTACAAATACCAGATTTAAGAGAGGTAGTTTAATAGCAACATTTGTTTAAAACCAACTTGGGAGTTGCAGTTGATTGCAAAATCAGTATGAGCCAGTGGTGTTATGTGGCTGTCCAAGAAGCTAATGCAATTTGGTAAGCCTGATAGAAATGTAAGACCCGCAGCAAAAGCAACAGCCCCAAGTGCTGCTGGACTGCACCTGTCATTGTGCTCAGTTTTGGCTCCAGCAAGGAGATTCTCATATAAGGAATGGCTAAATTAACCTAGGCAAGTTAATCTGGATCAGACTTTGGGGCACACGATCACTGTCTTTAACCATCTGAATGGCTGTGATGTGGAAGGATTAAAATTGGTGTGCATGGCCCCGCAAGTCAGAAGTAGCACCACTGGGTGGAAATGATGGAAAGATGGATTTCTGTTCTATGCAAAGATTAATGTTTCAGTATGTAAGCTTTCCAAAAACGGAAATATGGGCCCAGATCATAGTGAATTCTTTGCCAGCTGAGGAATTAAACTAGAGCTCAGCCTTTTGCTGGGAATTTTATGAGAGAAGGCAATCATTGGTTACAAGACTGGAGAAGTTAAGGCCCTTGGCATTCTGAGATTCAATGATTCTACAATTAAATGATGTGTTCCTATCTGATCCTAAGGTCAGTCCTTCTAATCACAGAAGCAAGTTCTGAATTAGGAGAAAAAAATCAGTTTTTAAAACTATACTTGTTGCAATTTTTCACACTGTTGGAAATGATTAGCTGGAAGAGAATGTAAAACTAGAAGAAAATGTAAACATAATTTAATTTTATTTTTAAATTTATTTTTAGTTGTTTTTTTAAGTATGATCCATGCTTAGTGTGGAGCCCAACATGAGGCTTGAACTCACGACCCTGAGATCAAGAGTCGGATGCTTAACTGACTGAGACACTCAGGTGCCCCATAAACATAATTTTATTTTGAATGTTTAATTTTTTTTGAGAGAGAGAGAGGGACAGAGTGTGAGTGGGGAAGGGTCAGAGAGAGGGGGAGGCAGAGAATCTGAAGCAGGCTCCAGGCTCTGAGCTGGTAGCACAGAGCCAAAGTCAGATGCTTAACCGACTGAGCCACCTAGGTGCCCCTAAACATAATTTTTATTAAGTTTATTTATTTGTTTTGAAAGAGAGAGAGCAAGCAGGGGGCAGATAGAGAGAGGGGGAGAGAGAGAGAGAGGGAAAGAGAATCCCAAGCAGGCTCTGCACTGTCAGTGACCAGGCAGATGCAGGGACCTGAACTCACGAACTGTGACTGAGATCAAGAGTTCGACACTTAATTGACCGAGTCACCTGGGCGCTGTCCTCCCTTAAACACAATTTAATTTTAGAGGGCTATGTGATGAAATAACAATTTAAAAAATACAACTATGACTCCTGGCTCATTTTTCAAAAGATGGTCTGTTAACACTGCTTTGATGTGTTAGTAATGGTGTCTTAAATTAAATGAAATATCCTATGTAACAAATTAAAGTTTTGATATTTATTATTTGTTAGGTATTTGAATTTAATATAAGCGTTCATGAAAGATGATAGGTTCAAAAAATTTCCTTTGATATTTTTTTTCATATTTTTCGTCTTTGTGAAGGCTGGCAGTATCAGGAGACAGCAAATCGAAGGCACGGACTACATAATTGATAATTTACAGAATGGAGAACTACGTCATTTGCAAAACCAAGGGACAGAACTAAAACCAAGGCAGCATTCTGAGCTAAAGTCTATTGAAAGGAATAAATAAAAATCCAAATTCTTGAATCTGGAATTAGCATCCACCTCTGTACACTAGTGGAGAAAATTTCTATTTTTAACCTTTCTGCTATTTTTTTCTGGCATGGGAATTTTCTAATTATGTTTTGCTTTGGCTAATAATAAAATCAGTCTGCATTCACATCTGCTTGCTCTTCCCAAATATGCAGATTGATAGCTTGAGCAGGACACTTTCACAAATAAAAAGAGGAAAACAGTATGAAATTAAACATTAGCCTTTGATGTAAACCTGAAAGTGGTTAATCCACATGTTTTAGAATGGACTTCACTTGGCCAGTTCAACTTTATTTTTTAAGTACGCTCTATGTCCAATGTGGGACTTGCACTCACGACCCCAAGATCAGGAGTCACATGCTCTACTAACTGAGCCAGCCAGGTGCCCCTGGCCAGTTCAACTTTAGAAGTCACTTTGCCCCATATATCACCTTATTCCAACAATGTTTTAATCTCTATATGTATAGGCTCACTTCTCTGCCAAGCGGTGGGAATACAAAGAGTAAAAGCACAGTCTATTCTAAAGGTTCAAAATCATATGATGGCACTTTTGGGGGGGGGGGCATAATGGGTATGAAACACTGATGGGCTAATATTTAGTTTGAAAGTTTTACACCAGCCTGAAAGTGACCAGATTTTGAAGGAAGTTTTTAAAAACGTGTTCTTACCTCCAGCTACAAGTCCAGACTCCCCTAATTGAATAGCTACCCCAAAGCCCCCAAGTTTAACAGGTGCCGAGTTTTCCTTTGAGGCGAGGAGAACACAGTGGGGCTGGAAAGAAAAATAGACAAACAACAAACCAAAGATAAGGATTAGCTGAAGATTAACAATTCAATTTACACAACACCAAATAACATGACCATATAATAATACATTAAAAACTCCTGGACATATTTTGGATGCTTAAATTATTTTTTCTATCCTCACTTCTGGCTGGTTTCTCCAAACACTTACCTGTTGTATCCAATGTTTCTCAGGGATTATTTGCTTCTAAGATTAGGGTACGATGCTAAGAATTACTGAGGAAGCAAGTGTGTTCAAGTAAGGAAGACATATTTTCTACCTTTTCATGCGATATTCTCTTCCTTTGAGTGATGGTCTACATTTGTTTAAGGGAAAATGTTTTTGTCTTTTTTTTTTTAAGTTTATTTATTTATTTTGAGAGAGACAGAGACAGTGTGAGTGGGAAAGGGACAGAGAGAGAATCCCAAGCAGGCTGTGTGTCCTCCCAATGTGGGGCTTGAACTCACAAACCATGAGATTCATGACCAGAGCTGAAACCAAGAGTCTGATGCACCCAGGCACCCCTAAGGAAAAATGTTTTTTGTACCTCTTGATGAGATGTTTTTTAAATGTTTATTTATTTATTCAGGGAGAGAGAGAGAAAGAGAGAGCGAGGGAGTGAGCATGTGTACATGTGTGCAGGGGAGGGGCAGAAAGAGAGGGAGAGAGATTCCCAAAGCAGGCTCTGCGCTGTCAGTGCAAAGCCTGATAGAGGGCCTGATCCCATGAACCATGAGATCATGACCTGAGCCGAAATCACGAGTCGGACGCTTAACCAATTGAGCCACCCAGGCACCCCAAAATGTTTCTTGAAACTTCTGACTTTACCTACAGAGCCACTCTTTTTGGTCCTTAGGGGATGTTGATGGCTCTTCCTTTGTCCACCCTCCCACTATCCTCTTGCTTTTCTTTATTCATTTCATCTCTAAGTAAGTAGAGCCAGATTTCATGCCTTTATTTCAAAAATTTTTTAATCTTAATTTATTTTTGAGAGAGAGAGGCAGAGAGAGAGGGAGACACAGAATCAGAAGCATGCTCCAGGCTCTGAGTTGTCAGCACAGAGCTCAAGGCACGGCTCGAACCCACAAACCGTGAGATCATGACCTGAGCTGAAGTCAGACACTCAACTGAGTCAGGCACCTGGGCGTCCCTGGTTTTTAAGGTCCATACGTTGCATTTGATGGCTATAGGTCTTAAGTCCCTCTGACTCTACACCATATCCCCCTTCTAACCTTTTTAAAAAATGTTCATGCCATTGGTTCGTTAAGATACTGGGTAAATACCCTCATGGAATCTCCTAGAATCTGGACTTGGCTAATTAACACCTACATAGTGTCCTTTAATATGTTCCCGTGTTCTCTGTAAACTGGTAGTTAGACCTAGGAGCTTGATTAGACTCACATTCAATTTTAGTTTTTTTGCACTAATACTTCAGTTTTTTGTAACACATCAGGAAGAACATAATGTCTGGTGGTCCTACTTTTAGCAACAGGATTGACCTCTGGATTCAGGTGTTGTCTGCCTCAATCCATCATTACGAAGTTCACCATTGACTTTTATTTCAATGATTTTAGCAGCCAATAATGCCTAGCTCCATAATTAGGGGTTCCAAAATGGAAGTTTTCCCCTATGTTTTGTTATGAAGACTATCAAGCACAGAGAAAATTGAAAGACCTGTATAGTAAATAGCATATTTACTGTAGACATTTACACATAGATTCTTCAATGAACATTTGCTTTATCAAGTATCTACTCATTCCTGTAACCATCAAGCCATGTTTTCACTAAAATTCAGCACACATGCCATTCAAGTTTAATATTTAAAATGATGTTTAAGGTAAAATTTACATGCTGGGAAATGCACAACTCTTAGAGTACCTTCGACACCTTGCACAGAACTGTGTAACCCATATCTCTATCATGATGTTATCATCATCCCAGAAACCTCCTTCATCACCTTTCCATTTAATCTCTGCTGCTATGTCCCCAGTGCAAACCACTGTTCTAATAATTTTCACAACTTTGTTTTGCTTGTACTAGAACTGCGTATTATACACAAAGCCATATACTATGGACTCTTTCGTGTAAGGCTTCTCTCACTAAGCATGTTTGTGAGACTTATCCATTTTGCTGTGATCAGTGGTTCCTCTCTTTTACGGCAGAGTGAATACCCTTGTATGAATATACAACAGTCTGTCCATTCTCCTGTTGATGGACATTTGGGCTGTTTCTAGTTTGGGGATATTATGAATAAAGCTGCTACGAATGATTTCCAGAATAACAAGTTGGTTGCCAGGCAACTTCCAAAGGTGACCAATGAAGGTTTTTTTGTCGTTGTTGTATTGTTATGAATTTATAGGTTTTTATATATTGATGCATTTTAATCAATTATAATCATTAATGTACAAATTGTCCCATTTTTAGCCAGCAGGAGTCAGCTCTTATGCCCTTTTTTAAGACTCTAGAAGTCTGAGAACTTTCTTGCTTTCAGGCACAAGATGTTTGAGGTTTGCCTTATTCATTTCTTGCCCCAGATTTGGAACCAGTCATTTCTCCAAGTAGCCCCATTTCTGTGTAGTGGGAAATGGTATTTAAATTCACAATATGGGGGCGCCTGGGTGGCGCAGTCGGTTAAGCGTCCGACTTCAGCCAGGTCACGATCTCGCGGTCCATGAGTTCGAGCCCTGCGTGGGGCTCTGGGCTGATGGCTCGGAGCCTGGAGCCTGTTTCCGGTTCTGTGTCTCCCTCTCTCTTTGCCCCTTCCCCGTTCATGCTCTGTCTCTCTCTGTCCCAAAAATAAATAAATGTTGAAAAAAAAAATAAATTCACAATATGGGTATTAGGTATATTATTACTTCTGGGTTATCCCTGCTTTGCCTTTTCAGTGGACAGAGCTAAAAAATCTGTATTTTTTAGAAGAAAAATAAATTCATACTGCTACATAGGGTTTCTTTCAATAGGGTTGTTACTTGATTTCTTTGATTTTGTCAAGTAACATTGGTACCTAATGACATTAACATAATTACTCATCTGCGTTATCCCCTAGGGTGTGTGTATAAAAGTACCTACATTGCCAGTAACAACAAAACCACCATATGCTGTTCACGATTTCTTTGTGGTTCTTTTTGTCCTTATGCCATATCCTACCTGGGATGTGCAATCAAAATACTGTTTTGCTATTGAATAAAGTAAGAATTCATGAGTCTCTGATGTAAGTAATAAGTAAATGAAGAGAAGGAAAAACTGTCATGTGAGTAGAAAACCAATTAATAAATGTAGAAGAAATTCTAGCATGAGAAATCACCATTTGGCAGTTATCATCACGATTACTGATTGAAGCAAGAACCATCAAAAGGTAGTTACTAGTGGGTAAGAGTTTGAAGAGTGACAGGGTATTTGTAGAATCTCAGAGTAGCTCCCCACAGGATACTTCATTAATTACAAAATGTAAAAGAGTAATTTTACAGGGGAGCAACCTGAAAGATACTATTATCAAAGTTACTATTGGGGTGCCTCGGTGGCTCAGTCAGTTGAGTGTCTGACTCTTGACTCTGGCCCAGGTCATGATCTCATGGTTCGTGGGTTCAAGCCCCACGTAGGGTTCTGTGCTGAAAGTTCAGAGCCTGCTTGGCATTCTGTCTCTCGCTCCTTCTCTCTCTGTTCCTCCCCTGCGTGTGCTCTCTCTAAATAAATAAACTTAAAAAAAAAGTTTCAAAGTTACTATTGCTAGTAGTGGGACTAATTAAGAGCATTGTGCTTCCTTCACTGACAAGCACTCAGCAACATGGCTGTATGGTATTTGTGCCAAAGATCCTAACTGTGTCAAATCATGAGGAAATACCAGACTGACCCAAACTGAGGGGCATTCTAGAATGTACCGGGCCTATATTCTTCAAATATTGTTTCAGATCAAAGGGATCAAAGTGATCAAAGGAGAGTGAAGAGATTTAACAGCCAAAATGCGATATATAATCTTGTTTGTATTTTTGCCATAAAGGACATTAGAACGGCTTGATGAAATTGGGGCCAAGTCTGTAGATTACAGAATAATATCCTTTCAACATAAATTCCCTGATTTTGATCATTTTACTGTGGCTATTCAGAGAGTTTCTTATTTTTAGGAAATATATAGATGGACAAAGAAGAGTGAAATATTAAGAAAGACAAAATAAATATAGAAAAATGTTAACATGGGGAATATGAGTGAAAGGTGATGGGAATTCTTTGTATTACTGTTGGAACTTTTCTCTAAGTCTAAAATTTTGTAAAGAAAAACCCCATCCTATTTTATTTAAAAATTATTTACTTTGAGGTCGAGAGCACAAGAGAGCTAGCAGGGGAGGGGCGGGGGGGGAGGGGGGGAGAGGGAGGGGGGGAGAGAGAGAGAGGGAGAGGGAGAGGGAGAGGGAGAGGGAGAGGGAGAGGGAGAGAGAGAGAGAGAGAGAGAGAGAGAGAGAGAGAGAATTGCAAGCAGGCTCCATGCTGTCAGCACAGAGCCTCATGGAGGGATCAATTTCACAAACTGTGAGATCATGACCTGAGCCAAAATCAAGAGTTGGATGCTCAACCTACTGAGCCACCCAGGCCCTCCCCCCCCAATCCCTATTTTAAAGTCACTTAAGGGGCGCCTGGGTGGCGCAGTCGGTTAAGCATCCGACTTCAGCCAGGTCACGATCTTGCGGTCCGTGAGTTCGAGCCCCGCGTCAGGCTCTGGGCTGATGGCTCGGAGCCTGGAGCCTGTTTCTGATTCTGTGTCTCCCTCTCTCTCTGCCCTTCCCCTGTTCATCCTCTGTCTCTCTCTGTCCCAAAAATAAATAAACGTTGAAAAAACAAAAATTTTTAAAGTCACTTAAAAGAATTCTCCTTGTGGTTATGTTTTCAGTGTGTTATACAATGAGGTCAAGTTGTTTGACTACATTTGACTTGATTTGGTGTTGTAATTATATAAAACATGTACATCATTCCAAAATCAAAACTGTAAACAAGTTCCATTCAGAGAGGTCTAGCTTTTGTACCTTGTCCTTCCCCTTAATCTCTCCTTCCTCTTTTGCTAAGTATCTGCACTAGTTTTTTGTTTATCCTTCCATTGTTATCTTTTTTGAAAATAAGAAAATACATAAAAGTATCAAAACTTTCACATAATAATATATCCGATAGCTGGCTCCATAGCAGTAGCAGATTTTCAGGGAGGTTTGTTTTTGTTTGGTCTTTGAGAGAGAGACATTTGTATGCTGATGGGAAAGGTACTGTGGAGGGGAAAAAAATGACCCCAGAAGAAAGAAGGGACTTGTAGTGTGCAAGTAGGGAGAGGGGTTGGCCCCTGCACCAGTGAAGAAGCCAGGGTCCGGGAGCACCTGTAGATGCAAGCAGATGGGCATGTAGGAAGATGAGGAAGTTCTCTGAGTACTGTACTTCTGTTTTCTATTTACTTTGAAATAAAAGTGATCATTGGGCAGGACTGGGGCAGGAGAGGGGGTTGTTGGCACTTTGAGAAGAGGGAAGGTATGAAAAAGTACTTTCAAAGAACAGGAGAATGAACTGACTGAGGCAACGGTTGTCAAACGTCAGCATCAGAATCACACAGCTTTGCTGGCTTCCATGCCCAGAGTTATGGATTCATAAGGTCTGGGGTGAGGTCAAGAACATGCATTTCTAATGAGTTCTTGAGTGATGTTGATGCTACTGGTCTGGAAGCCATGTTCCGAGAACCACCACACTAAGGAAATACAGCAGGACTGGTGGCAACACAGGAGCCCACTTGAGGTTTGTGGTCATGAACGTGAAGAGAGACCCATCAACACGACTGTGTGTTTGTACCTAGTAGTCTTCATGTTAACCAGCAAGGTTCAGGTCTGGAGTAGGTGGTGGGCTGAACTTAACCAGGGTTGGGACTTAGATAAAGAGAAGATGGTGGTAATCAGTGATAGATGGTACCAGACAAATGTATCCATTTACTTATGCTTTCTATATATAAATAACAGGCTAAGATACCAACAAAGGAGGAAGAAGAAACAGAGACAGAAAGTAGAAAGCTCAGAATGAATAGGAAAAAGCTCATGTAAAGGAAGAACTAGAAAAAGATTACAGATCTTCCTCAATATACAATGGGGTTATGTCCTTATAAACCCATCATAAGTTGAAAATATCATTAAGTTAAGAGGTGCCTGGGTTGACTTGGTCGGATGGGCATTCAACTTCAGCTCAGGTCATGATCTCACGGTTCGTGGGTTCGCGCCGGGCTCTGTGATGACAGCTTGGAGCCCAGATCCTGCTTCAGATTTTGTGCCTCCCTCTCTCTCTGCCCCTCCCCCACTCACACTTTGTCTGTCTCTGTCTCTCTCTCTCAAAAATAAACATTAAAAGAAAAGAATATATCATAAGTTGAAAATGGCATTTAATACACCTAATCTCCCAAATCCCATAGTTTAGCCTAGCCTACTTTAAACATGCTCAGAACGCTTATGTTAGCCTCTAGTTGGGCAAACTCATCTATCACAAAGCATATTTTATAACAATGTGCTAAATATCTCACGTAATTTATTGAATACTATATCCAAAGCGAAAAAGAGAATGCTTGCATGGGTATACAATGATTGTAAGCGTATCGGTTGTTGAGTCTCGAGACAGTATGGCCAACCAGGAGCTGCAGCTCACCGCCACTGCCGGCAACACTGCTGGCGCCACATATCGCTTGCCTGGGAAAAGATCAAAATTTGAAGTGCGGTTTCTGCTGAGCACACATGGTTTTTGCACCACTGCAAAGCCGAAAAATCTGAAGTTGAACCACTATAAGTTGGGGACCGTATGTGCACTGAAATCTGGTCATAGTAGGGCCACCAGGGCACTGAAGATGAAAACAGGGTTAGTATTTTGAAATGGGAGGCTTAGGTGTGGAAAGGTTGCTAGTATAATATAAAAAGATTTATGCTAGATTTAGTGAAATAGAATGCTAATAGATAAACACCTATTTAAGTCATAAAAAAAAATTCTGCCAAAATATATTTGCATAGCCACGCTTACTGAAGCTTTATTCACAATAGCCAAGAGATGGAAGCAACTCAAATGTCCACTGACAGATGCATGGATAAAGAAAATGCGAGAGATACACACATGCAATGGAACATTACTCAGCTTGAGAAAGAAGGCGGTCCTGTCACATGCTATGACATGGGGGAACCTCGAGAATATTATGCTAAACGAAAAAAGCCAGTCATAAAAGAATGAAATACAATCATTTCACTCAAATGAATGATCTATATTAGTGAAAATCATATAAAATAGAAAAGTAATTGCCAAGGGCAGGGAAAGGGAATTAGTATTTAGTGATGACAGAGTTTCAGTTTTGCATGATGAAAAGTTCCAGAGATCTGCTGCACAACAATATAAATATACTTAACAGTATTGGATTGTATGTTTAAAAATTGTTAAGATAGCAAGTTTAATATTACACTTTTTTTTTTTTTTAACCGCACACACATGAAATTCCTGCCCGACCAACACAGTAATCTTCTTCCTTCTCAGGAGTTCTAAGGGGGAAGTAAAAGCTACAAAATATTTTCATTCTAGAATTTAAAAATATTCTGTCCCATGTGTCATAACAAAGCAAAAGCTCTGGAGAATACGGGTTCAGAAGCGTGTAAGTACCCAGATATAATTAGAATGTTAGATAAAGCCCAGTGAGTTAAATGTTATTTAGCATAAGTAAAGCTGCACGGTGACAATTATGGGGAGGATAAAAACTAATCTTTCGTTTCAGATGACTACAAAAAAAGGGAAATGCCATGAAACTGCAAGGCCAGCAGTTACAGAGATAGACAGATAGTCATTAAATATTGGATTGGGACCAAAACAAAAACTGCAGAATTCCTTCATTATTTTCTGTAGAAGATAGGAGATATGTCAATTTACTTGGGAGAGTCTGTCACAGTGATAAAAAGGGGAGAATACGATCCCAAATCTCATTTCGTCCAAAATTGTAAGACTGTTTTAGAAAATAAATCCAAGATCTTCAGGGTATGCATGAAAATACACTAAAATAATGTACAGGTCAAATAAAAGTTGAAAAAAAAACCTCAAAACTTAAAAAAAAAGAATAAAATAATTCGTTACTGATGTTAGGAGAATTCAATACGGGAACACCATTTTCTGTGAATACCTTAATTTCTACAGTGAATCCCGAAAGAAACAGCAAATGCAATGCATATTATGCATCACTTCTTAGGAAAAACAGAAAATGTGTATTTCTGCTTAGAATTCATAAAACTTCTTTATCTGGGGAGGATAAGGGAAAACTTCCTACAACTGCCAAGGTGAAAGGTATGCATAGAAAAAATCTAAAGGAATGTTGACTGACCTTAAACATGAAGTTGCTGCATGCTGGTGGGCTGGGTTTTTTTTTTTTTTTTTCCTTTGTTAACATTTCTACAAGGACTCAGAGGGGTATCATATCGAAAAAAGAAAGAAAAGGGGTGGTGGTGGGGGGGAAACAGCCTGATTACCACATGCAAATATATAAAAAGACAACCTCAACCAAGTGAACCACCACCGGATGGAGAACCCAGCTGACACATAAAGAAGAGTCTCTGTGTTTAGGGAAGCTTGGGGCTCTGCTCCTTTACTGCAAGAGAGCCTGAACTGTGAGTACTCCTTGATTTCAGTTATAGAAATGATCCATTATTTCAGTTAAAATTTGATTCTCTGAATATTAAAAGTGAAAGCGGCTTCATGGTGACTAGGACCACTTTGCTTTCTGGAGCCCTGAGTAAGGTGCTCGAATGAGACCTCTGCCTTGGTTTGACTTAAAATGAGGCTGTCTTCTTAGTTACTTGAAGTACTTGAGGACACTGCAGGGACTGAAGCTCATCTATCGATGCGGTCACACTGCTTTACACTGTCTTTCGCATTCTGCCATAAAGACCTGCAGAGCCACTTGAGTTGACTGAAAGTTATTTTCATAAGCAACCAATTTTATTTCCAATGTGGAAGAAGTGATCTATCACTTATTAACGTTATGGTTATGCTGACTCCCTAGTTTCAATGGTTGTACTTTACTGTTAAATTTATAGCAAAATCGAACATACTACTAATTGTATTATTTCCTAAGCAACATGCTTTTGATTTTTATTCTGTATGCAGCAATTAGTGCAATTTTTTGAAGCATGGCCTGAGGGATCCGGTCACTATCAAGTCAAACTACAAACAGTGAAAGGTTGCTACTATTGCCAAATAGGTATGTATTTTAACAGAGCGATGTGATGTTTTCACAAACGTACCCAGAATGCATTTAAAAAGCTTTTGCTCGGATTGCCTGGCTGGCTCAGTCACAAGAGCATGCAACTCTTCATCTCAGGTTTGTGAGTTCGAGATCCATGTTGGGTGTAGAGATTAGTTAAATAAATGCAAACTTAAAAAGAAAAGAAAAAGCTTTTGCTTATTCGAGGCCACCGCGGAATCCGTAGGGTGCTGCCCTCCAGTACAGAAGCTCCTACGTGAGCCAGATGAAGACTATCGGAAGGGGGTGGTGGTACCGGCTACAAATGCAGCACTAACACAGCATGGCAAGCTTCAGGATTTGCCAAGTAACAACACTTAAAAAACCTTTACCATCTACTATCAGGAAACCATTGTGACTTCAATATAGCACAGGAGTCTCAATGCCCACTGGGAAATTAGTCCACTATGTGAACACAGTGGTCTGTTTCTTGTCCTCATTGGCCATTCTTATCAAATAAGTTGTTTTTAATACATCAACAGATGGCCTTAAGAATAGTGAGTGACGGACACATTGAAAGGAGGCAAACATCAGCCATTAAGTGTAAAACAGAATCTAATCTGTTAATTTGTTAATAGATGACTAGACACTAGCCATCTAATACATGGTTCTAAATGATGGCTATTATTACTATTTAAACAAATGCATTGCTTTTGCTTTATTTTCTCTCTCTTTTTTTTAATGTTTATTTATTTTTGAAAGACAGAGAGCGCGAGCGGGGGAGGGGCAGAGAGAGAGACAGACAGACAGACACAGAATCTGAAGCAGGCTCCAGGCTCCAAGCTGTCAGCACAGAGCCCAACATGGGGCTCGAACTCACAAGCCATGAGATGATAACCTGAGCCGAAGTCAAACGCTCAACCATCTGAGCCACCTAGGTGCCCCATTTATTTGCTCTTTTTTTAAAAAATGTTTATTTATTTTGAGAGACAGCAAGAGCATGCATGCATGCATGGAAGGGGCAAAGAGAGAAAGAGAGAAAATCCCAAGCAGGCCCCCCCACTGTCATCACAGAGCCCAGATGTGGAGCTCAATTCCATGAACTGTGAGATCATGACCTGAATTGAAATCAAGAGCTGGACTCTCAATCAACTGAGCCATCCAGGCTCCCCTTACTTTATTTTCTTTAGGCTTGAAAATAAAGCAAAACCAGAAAGGTTTTTGTGCTAACAGCTTTCTAGAAACATCCTGATTATGGCTTTCAGGCCTAGAAGTAAGTTTGAAACTAAACATTCTGATGAATGATTTGTGATTCTGTAAACTCTGGACTTCTTTACTTACTCTAATGTACAGGGCAAATGAAAAGATTAATACCTTTTTCCAAAAAAGTAAAGCTAGAAGGCATAGCCTCTTCTTTTTTTTTTTTTTTTTAATTTTTTTTTTCAACATTTATTTATTTTTGGGACAGAGAGAGACAGAGCATGAACGGGGGAGGGGCAGAGAGAGAGAGGGAGACACAGAATCGGAAACAGGCTCCAGGCTCTGAGCCATCAGCCCAGAGCCTGACGCGGGGCTCGAACTCCCAGACCGCGAGATCGTGACCTGGCTGAAGTCGGACGCTTAACCGACTGTGCCACCCAGGCGCCCCACAATCAATTTTTTAAAAATTTTTCTAATGTTTATTTATTTTTGAGAGAGAAAAAGAAACAGAGTGCGAACATGGGAGGGGCAGAGAGAGAGGGAGACACAGAATCGGAAACAGGCTCCAGGCTCTGAGCCATCAGCCCAGAGCCCGACGCGGGGCTCGAACTCACGGACCGCGAGATCGTGACCTGGCTGAAGTCGGAGGCTTAACCGACTGCGCCACCCAGGCGCCCCATAGCCTCTTCTTAAAATTGCTAATGTGAGGGGCACCTGGCTGGCTCAGTCAGTAGAACATGTGACTTTTGATCTTGGGGTTGTGAGTTCAAGCCCCACCCTGGGTATAAAGATTACTTAAAAAAATAAAATCTTTAAGGGGTGTCTGGCTGCTCAGTCGGTGGAACATATGACTCTTGATCTTGGGGTTGTGACTTTGAGCCCCACAATGGGTGTAGTGATTACTTAAAAAAAAAAAATCTTAAAAAAATTGCCAACGTGGATAATGTTGAAGGAATCATGTCTAAATACTGCTGACAGAACTCAGAATTAAAAAAGAAAATGCTGTTCATATGTGATCAGGAGGAGTGAGGTTTAAGGGATCATGGACCCTAAAAGGTAGGCAGATCTGAGTCCCAGCTTGGGTACTGCCATTTAAAGAATTGTGTGGTCATGGGTAAAGTTCACAACCTCTTGATTTCTCATTGTCTCTTTTGTAATACCTACCTCACAAGTTTAATATAAGGATTATGTACATGAATATAAATGTGCTTAACACACTGCCTGGTACACAGCAACTGCTAAATAAATATTAGTTAATGGGTCAGCCATCTAGCTCAAGGGTTCAATTCTCGATGCACATTAGAATCCCCTGAGGAGCTTTTAAAGGAAACCATTGCCTGGAGCCCATTCCAGATCAATTAAATCAGAAGATCTGGGGCTGGAGCCAGGCAGTGGTATCTTTAAAAAGCCCTCAAAGGGGTTCTAATATGCAGCTCAGGATTGAGAGCCACTGACAGTCTCTTCTATATCTCCAGGGTAAGGTGCCTACTTCCTTCAGCTCGCTCCTATGACATAATTTGGGCTTTTCTCCCCATGTGGTCTGTGGCAGTTTCTAAGTGTGATGTTAGGATGAAATGGCTGTATTCCAGTTCAGGACTAGTAGTGACAACCTTCAGGTTAGTGGTGACAATCTCCACTTAAGACATTCCATATCTGTGAATTCAACCAAAGAAGGGGGTTAGTTTTGCTGTAGGCGCATCATACTACCAACCCAGCAACCTCGGTCAAATGCAATTTTCTTTTTCTTTTTTTTTTTAATTGTTTTTTTCAACGTTTATTCATTTTTGGGACAGAGAGAGACAGAGCATGAACGGGGGAGGGGCAGAGAGAGAGGGAGACACAGAATCGGAAACAGGCTCCAGGCTCTGAGCCATCAGCCCAGAGCCTGACGCGGGGCTCGAACTCCCGGACCGCGAGATCGTGACCTGGCTGAAGTCGGACGCTCAACCGACTGCGCCACCCAGGCGCCCCTAAATGCAATTTTCTTAATGCAGTCAAAGCTCTTCCTGTACTTGAACAGCTGATTTTGCTGTCCACATGTAGAACTCCACCTGCTTTTCTACTAAATTCCCTCTTTCATTCAGCAATATTTATTGTGCTAAGCACTTGCTACACAGAGGCAAACAAACAAAAAAAAAGACTTGGTTCCCAATCCTAATGGAGTTTAAGATCTGGCATGGAAGAAGGAAAAAAAAAAAAAAAAAGAACTACTTACAGATGAGTTTTTACAGGCATTTTGGCTATCTGAGCTCTTAAAGTCATGTCACTTGCCATCAAATTCCCTTTCATCAGTGGCCATGGGAGGTTTCTACCCAAGCTGCAGCAAGCTTCCCACCTAACCATATAATGCAAATTCCTCCTTTAGGCACCCTTTTCCTCTTCCTGGTAATCTAGATTGCATTATCGGCTTCCACTCTTCCTAGATTGCCCTTTCCTTTTAGAATTTCTGATCACCAGATACATGCATGTAAGTTTCTATAAACTCTGCTGAAATTGGTTCCTGCAGTTGAGACACAGGACAGACTAGACTGGGTCCGCGTGCCTCCCTCCCTCCACTGACCTGAACTGTAGAGACAGGCTCTTACCAGAGATAGATTACATAACTTCCTCTTCACCAGCCAGTTCTTCTTCCCTGGAATCAATTTTCCCTCTTTAGCAAAATTTTAAACTGGAATTTTACCCTCGACTATATGGTTTCTTCTTGATCAAATTATAGGTGGAATATTAAGAAAGGCTAAGTTCTTCCAAATGTATTTCTCTGCGTACCATGTCACATCCAGAAGTTATTTTCATTCAATTCCACTTTACAATATAGCATTCAGAATTTGAATGTGCATGCCTACAAAAATGTTTCCTGAGAGCAGGATCTTGGACTTGTTCACTTTTGGTTTCCATGCAGTACTTAGCCATGTATGAAATATTCACTAAAATGAGATTAGTCCAAAGGTGTTTTTATATATATAAATTTTAGAGAGAGAGAGAGAGTGTGAATGGGGGAGAGTGGTGGGGGTGGGGGAGAGAGAATGCATGTGCATGAGCAGGGGAGAGGGGCACAGGGAGAGAGAATCTTAAGCAGGCTCCATGCTCAGCTCAGAGCCTGATACAGGGCTTGATCCCATGACCCTAGGACCATGACCTGAGATCAAACAACTGAGCCACTCAGGCATCCCCCAAAGGTGGTTTTTAAATTTTTTTTTATTTTTTAAATGTTTATTTATTTTTGAGAGAGAGAGAGAGAGAGAGAGAGAGAGAGAGAAAGAGAGAAGGAAGACACAGAATCCGAAGCAGGCTCCAGGCTCCCAGCTGTCAGCACAGAGCCTGACACAGGGCTTGAACTCACAAACTCAGTTTGTGACCTGAGCTGAAGTTGGATATTCAACTGACTGAGCGAGACACTCAGGCACCCAGGTGTTTTGTTTTTTTTAAAAACTAATTTTCATTGAGTACTTTTATGTGCCCGGGGTTAAGTTCTTCATACACATTGTGCATTTCTACAGATGAGAAACCTGAAGCTTAGAAAAGATGAATTGGTGTGACCAAGGTCACAGAGTTAGGTCTGATTTTGGTAACCTTGCTCGGAATGTCTTTGTGTTACACCTGCTAAGATGCTGCTGTAGAGAAATGGGGCAGTCACTCTGAGACCTCCTGGGACCCTCTCTTCATGTCTTCTAGCTCCTTATGATGGCCTCTCAGACTGAGGGCTTCACTGCACTCAATGCCCAGGAAGGAGCCAAGAATAGGTGGCGCTGCTAACATTCTCTGCTGCGGCAAACAAGTGGAATTCACACACACTCTTATAAGGTTCCAGCGACAGTTGCAAATGACCTAACCTGGGGCATAGTAAGCTGCAGTTAGTTGTTTCAGAATCTTGGAATGCACATCGTGCTTCCCATCTGTACTATCACTCTATGCTTCCGGGTCAGGAGACTGTCTGTCTCAACTAACTGGCAGCCTTTGCCACCCGGCTTGGTTTTGTTTAGCTACCTTGTTACAAGAGTCTGTCTGAGGGGGCAGGTGTTCTGCTCTCTTGGGTCTGCATAGCTCGCAGGCAAATGATTTTAATACGCCCAACTTGGTCTTAGCTTGAAAAGGAAGAAATTTAGGACTCTTTCTTCTATTCCCCCGCGGGATGGAAGACTGCCACAGTTTATGTCATATGCTGTGTGGCAATCCTTGCCCAAATGAACGGATACCAGACACAAGGGAAGGAGTCAAGGCAGGGAGCTGGGCAGGGGTCAGCAGTGGGCCCAGCTCACTCATGGCTGTAACTACCTTTCGGGAAATGGACCCTTATCTTTGAACAATATGAGCTGTCATTTGTCCATACGTCTGTCTCTATTCCCATAACAAACTCCATACGGCAAGTTAAATAAAACAAACCTTGAACATATACCACAGCCATAGGAAAGGTTAGAGCAGGACATTCCCTAAGACTCTAGTATACTTACTGCTTGAGTTGTGGTACCATGCTGCTGCTACATACATAGTGCAGATACTCAAAGTTTCTCCCATCTGAAAATATATCGCTTATTATTTGTGCTTAAAGAAACTTATTAAAATGGCAAATAACTCAATGCTGCTTTCCCTTGTAGGAAAATTCTGAAGATACCAAAGCTACACACAAGGAACACATCATTTAGCACCTTCACTTTTTGATCCCTACACCAGACAATGAGAAGTCACGCCGTAACAATGCCAACCACTTCGGCCTACAGCTGGCCTTGGTCCTCTCAGGGAGTGAACTTTACAGCTAATCACAGCATCTCAACGCCACACACCATGTCAGGAACAGCAGATACTGACTGTGTCATGGATGAGAAACTGCTCTCTAGCGTGTTAACAGTATCCTTCTCTGTTATTTTCATCGTGGGACTGGTTGGAAACATAATCGCCCTCTATGTATTTCTGGGTATCCACCGCAAGAGAAACTCCATTCAGATTTACCTACTGAATGTAGCCATTGCAGATCTCTTACTGATCTTCTGCCTGCCTTTCCGCATAATGTATCACATTAACCAGAACAAGTGGACACTCAATATGATCCTTTGCAGGGCTGTGGGAACACTATTTTATATGAACATGTACATTAGCATTATTTTGCTTGGATTCATCAGTTTGGATCGCTATATAAAAATCAATCGGTCTATACAACAACGGAAGGCAGTAACAACCAAACAAAGTATTTATGTTTGCTGTATAGTATGGACAGTTGCTCTTGCTGGATTTCTAGCTATGATTATATTAGCCCCTAAGAAAGAAGGCCATGATTCCAATAATTCCACAATGTGCTTCCATTATAGAGAGAGGACGAATGCCAAGGGAGAAGCAATTTTTAACCTCATTCTTGTGGTAATGTTCTGGCTAATTTTCTTACTAATAATCCTTTCATATATTAAGATCGGCAAGAATCTACTGAGGATTTCTAAAAGGAGGTCCAAATTTCCCAACTCTGGTAAATATGCCACCACAGCTCGGAATTCCTTTATTGTACTCATCATTTTTACTATATGTTTTGTTCCGTATCATGCCTTCCGATTTGTCTATATTTTTTCACAGCTAAACAAGCCACCTTGCTATTGGAAGGAAATCGTTCACAAAACCAACGAGATCATGCTGGTCTTCTCGTCTTTCAATAGTTGCTTAGACCCAGTCATGTATTTCCTGATGTCCAGTAACATCCGCAAAATAATGTGCCAGCTTCTTTCTAGACACTTTCAAGGGGAAGCGAGCAGAAGTGAAAGCACGTCAGAATTTAAACCAGGGTACTCCCTGCATGATACATCTGCTGCAGCTAAAATTCAGTCTCCTTCTTAAATCACTTGAAGTAAACACATTAAAAAGAATGAGAAAATACAACATCTTAATACTTTGAAGAACTAAAACCTATGAAACAAAGCTCTAGCATTTGCAAAGCTCAGATCTGCTCAAAGCTTGTTGCATATTTGTGATATTTCATTTGCTTAGTTGTAAAATATTTTAAGGGCAAGAGAAGCTTATACTCATTACTAGATTTTAAATCTGTATGTAAAATCTTTTCAAAACATGTTGTTAACACTCTTAACATAGATTATAGAGTTAAGTGAAATTTATAGTTTTAACAACAGAATAATTAAAATATCATACTTTCTCAAGTCACTAAAGTAGTTACTCAAAATTAAGCACTTAATATTAGAGTGTGTTTCAAAGGTAAATGATTTGGAGACACGTGGATGGCTCAGTCGGTTAAACGTCTGGTCACGATTTATTTTGAGAGAGAGAGACAGAGTGCACAAGTGGGGAAGGGGGGAGGAAGAGAATTCCCCCTTCCCCACTTGTGCACTCTGTCTCTCTCTCTCAAAATAAATAAAGTTTTTTTTAAAAAGATAAATGATTTGAGGACCAACAACATGTAAGAAAATATGTTCTTTGTCATTTAAAAAGCCTGTATAATTTGCTAGTGTATTCATTTATGCCTGAACCTCCATAATAGATGACATAATAAAATTCTACTTAAAAATTAAAAACATTTATTATCTATCACTGCTTAGATAAAATAGAATTTAAATACTGTACAATAAAATCAAAGAACAGATAAGCTAAGAATTTGATAGCCTAGCAATAGGACTTAAACCCCCACCTTCCTTAAAGCAGATTTATGAATGACTCTGCCATCTTGGAACACACTTTACTGGAGTAAAATTGAAGATATGCACACCTTATGATCCATCAAGTCTGCTACTAGGTATACATTGGACAGAACGACTCAAACATGTTCACAAAAAAACGTACATAATCATGCTCAGTGAACTACTAGTTCATAACATCAAAAGCTTGGAAACGGCCTAAGTTGAGTGTGCATCAGCAAAGGAATGGAGAAATACACTGTGGCTTATTCACAAAAGGGAGTATTACCCAGTGCTTCAAGGAACTACACCTGCATGCATCAACATGGAGAATCATCAAAAAACAATGTTGAATAAAAAACACCCTCCCCAGACCCCAACTGCAAAAAGGGTATATACCATGTGAAATCATTTATGTAAAACACAAAAACACATAAAATACATTATTTATGGATCTATAGATACGTAACAACAAAATGTGCATAATATACACAACATAACACACCAACTTAAGGTTAATGGTTGCAGCTGGAGAGATTTGAAGCCAACATGGCAAAATGTTAATGTCTGTTAAGCCTCTGTGATAGTACTTGGGTATCTGTCATATTACTTTTGGCATATTGCTGAGTGTTTGAAATATTTTATAAGAAAACAAAATTATAGATTAGAATTAAAGGAAGCAAGTTCTGAAATTTTCGTGTATGCTCAAAACTAACTGGAGACTAAGCTCCAAGAGAAAGGGGTCTTATTTATCAAAAGGGCTCCTGGGAGATTAGTGTGTTGCAAGGCACACTGAGAGGTATCTGCTGAATAAATGAATGAGTGGATGAATGAGACAAGGAGGGAGGGAAGGGGTGCTTAACAGAATTGAAAATGTGGGTGTATTTCGTTTTTTTCTTGTTTGGTGTATCTGGATATAACTGCACAGAGCATCATACAATTGGAATCAGGAGATGTCATTAAAGGAAGCATTCTTAAAAGTTTGTCCAGCATGTGTTCAGTTTTTTTGGTCACACATAGAATCAGAATGCTATTGAGTAAATATGTAAAAGCCTGTTATGACAAACTCCAAAGATCCATTCATAAGTTTGTCACAGAGTATGAGAATTTCTTATAGTTATAATAATTCTTCAAACTTCAGGTGGGCCGCTCATTGAGAAATCAGTATTAAAGAGTATGAAGAATTTTGTTAGGGTTGAATTTAAATGAAAAAAAAAAAAACACTTTTTTTGATTTTTATTCATTTTTTGAGAGAAAGAGACACAACGTGTGAGTGGGGAAGAGGCAGAGACAGAGGGAGACAAAGAATCCAAAGCAGGCTCCCGGCTCTGAGCTGTCAGCAGAGCCCGACACAGGGCTCGAACTCACAAACCGTGAGATCATGACCTGAGCCGAAGTTGGATGCTCAACCAACTGAGCCACCCAGGTGCCCGAATATAATTTTTTTTTAATGTTATTTGAGAGAGAGAGAGAGAGAGAGAGAGAGAGAGAGAGAGAGAGAGAGAGGAAGGGGGAGGGAGAGGGAGGGAGGGACAGAGAGAGGGGAGATACAGAAACAGAAGCAGGCTCTAGGCTCCAAGCTGTCAGCACAGAGGCTGACGTGGGGCTTGAACTCACAAACCATGAGATCATGACCTGAGCTGAAGCTGGAGGCTTAACTTACTGAGCCACCCAGGTGCCCGCCTCATGGGTTGAATAAGTTTTAATGGGATTTGCCTTGTATACAATTAGTGCACAGCCATATTTCGGTAAGTACACACAACTGATTGAATAAAGAACAGGTCAAAGTGGAATTATATTTAAGAAACAAGAAACATTTGAGAAAATTGAAATTTGCAGAAAAATTAGCTCAGAAAAAACTTGTATTACTTGGCTCTGACATTATTAGCAAATACCACCAAACTAAAATTCAACATTTCTGTTTGTATGGTTTTAAAATATGACAGTATGAATTTCCCCTCATGTTCTCAAAGTTAAAAAAATTTTCTTTTACATTACTAGTAAGCATTTTATACCCCTTCATGCCTCTATTGTAAACATACAGTTTGGATGCTTAAATCACATTACTATTAGTTTTATGAACATTAAAAAAAATATAAATACACTCATAGTTCTAGAAGCTGTCTCATTATTTATATTAAATGAGATGATCCCTATACAAAGTCCTGTACAATGGCATTCTTAAAAAAAATGAAAAATTACAACACTGAATTAATTTGTGGTATAATATTTTCAGTAAAATAAATTTTGATAAAAGTCAATCTGTGCATAAGCTTATAACAGATTTTGTTTATTGATAGAAGTTTCACTAATAATATGCCTTATAGTAAACTGAATCCTGAGAATGTTTGTAAATTTTTAGAAAAACATGCTACTGGCTTACCAAATTTAAGGCTATTTATTATATATAATCTTTTATTTCTTACTGAGCATTAGTGTTTGCAAGCAGGAAGCATTTGTCCCTACCTCCCCCAACCCAAGGTTTAGCTCTAGAAGCATACAGAAAAAGGAAATTCTGAGGTATATACATATCCTCACCTTGCAAAAGATATTCAGAACAAGTTTCTAAATAGCATCTCACATATGCAAAACTAAACAAGGGCAAACTTAACTGCCTGGCTGCCACACTGAAGCCTAAATGCGGAGTGTTGCTATTCATTTTGGAAAAGTATTCCGTGCAGAGCTGGGTTTGATGATGGTTGAATTTCTAAGATCAGGTCAACAGAAAAAGGAAATTTTGTTCAAGTACAGAAGGCTTTATTTTCAACTTCTTTTAAAATGGATTCTTCAGTCCTGCTGATATAAAAGTAGAACTAAGATAATTGCAACTCTGTGAAGCAAAGCCTTACTGAAAGTTACCCGCAAGAGCAAAACAACATGAAATAGAGTTCTTTCCAAAGGCAACCTGGATTTTGCAGAAACATGTTAACAGGCTATTTTTTAGGTTTTTGAAATATGAATGGAAACTTATTTGGCCAGATATTAAAATGCATTCATGTCGTTCAATAAGAAGAGCACTGTGCAGCAGGTCCAAGGGTACGCTTATCAGTGGAACAGAATCCACATCTCTAAGCAGACCCTTGATGATACAGGAGTAGATTATATGACATAATTAATGGCTCTCACAAGAGAAGGGGCAGGGATAATCAGAGGGCGGCCAAAGATTCTGGTATTCAAGATGCGCTAGAATCGTCCAAAGTGGGGTTAAGAGGATTTCTGAAAAGCTTCCTGAGTGACTGTGATACACTTTCCTCCCTCAGGGAGAACCACTGCAAATAAAGGAAACATCACGAAGGGCACAGGGGAAGGAAGGAATGGGTTAATAAATAGTGCTGTGCTTATTTAAAATCAAAAGTCAGTTTACAGCCTCGCCTCATTCCACACCAAAAACTGTAAGTGGATTAGACTGTCAGATGTAAATAATGAAATCAATAAAAGATTTAAAAATATGTAAGTGACTAACTCATCTGTGGATGGGAAAGAACCTTCTATTAACAAAATGAGAAATAACTATAGGGAAAATGCACACTTACTATTTTTTTGATCAAACCCCACAAACTAATATAAAAGCAAAAGCACAAAGTGGGAGAAATACTCACAACAGATGATGACATCTACTTAGGAGAGCCTCTTATGTCAGGCACCAACAGACAACATAACTTGCAAAGAAACTTCTATTTTTGATCAGAAGAAAGCATTCAAAACTCAGAATGTACCCTGAACTATCAACTGAGATAGAAACGAAGGCACACTCTCACGTTGGATGATGCAATGTCTTTTTTCATGGCTACATGGCCCAGTTGAGAACACACACCAGTAAATGGCTGTTGCAGTGCCTCAACGCAGTCTGGTTTGCAGATGAAGATATGAGGGGGCTGGCTGGCTGGTGGTAACAACAGATTCAGAGCTGGAAAGGAAGTGCTAGGTTTGTCCTAAACTTCTGCGATGCCTCTTATTTCCCCCCTCTCAAGTTCACATGCAAGAAAATGAGAAGCAAAGTAAGACATGTTTATGTGCCCTCTACTATGCTAAGTGCTGGACACACATTATCATCTTATCTCTACCGCAGTCATGTAAGTAAAACGGTCTTTGACATATGACGGGATGTTAGTTAGTAGACTTCTACTCCATAGACATGGTCTCTGCTAAGACAATGCTTTTTGTTTTCATTTCATTCTGCCCAAGCACAATGGCTAACTACTGAGATGTCTTAAAAAAACAAACCAACCATAAACTGGCAACATGTATTTGGGGCAAATAATTCTGTTTATCACTCATCAGAACTGTGTGATGTCAAAAGTCAAAATCTTAAAGACTGGTTTTCTAGCTATGGCACATTTGCACACTCTGTGAAAGCTCTGCCTGAAACATGGACAATAATCTAGTAAAAAAGCATAAAGTTTGGGGAAAATAATCAAATTTTAGACCATCTCACCCTTACTAATTTTGCTTCTGCTTAAGAGTGCATGAAGAACTATCATGACATGAGATTTGAAAAATGTTTTTTGTTTTGTTTTTTAAGTAGGCTTCATGCCCAGCACGGAACCCAAAACAGGGTTTGAACTCATGACCTTGAGATCAAGACCTGAGCTGAGATCAAGAGTCGGCCACTTACCCGACTGAGCCACCCAAACATCCTGGATAAAGGTTTCTAATTGTGTTTTGAATACAGGTGTGGCTGATGCATAGAATCTCTTTTTGCTTTAGTAAGTCATACAATTATTTCAGGATTAACAGTTAAGTGCTATGGTTATATTCTGGCTTGATCATTCCATGTATCTTTTTTTTTTTTTTTTTAGTTCTAAAACATTTCAAACATACAAAAAAACATAACAAGCAGCAAGCAGCCATCACCCAAATTTAACAGATGTTGACACTTGTCCTATTTCTTAACTGTTCTCTTGTACCCATACATAACCCCAAAAGCTAGCTTCACTAAAGCTCATCTTGAGGTAGCCTCTTTCCTGAAGTTACAACGTATCATTCTGATGTGTATCTCTATACTTTTGTCACATAGGCATGTATAACAATAAGCATTAGATTTGTTATTAAACTTTATACAAATAGTATGTTATCACTACATCTCTTTGTAACGTTTTCACTCAATTTATGTTTATGTTGATACATGTAGGCCTCATTTATTCATTTCACTGATACACAGTCTTTTACTGTGGGAACAAACAATAGTTCAGTTCAATTCTCCATTTTACCTAACAACCTTAGGTGGTTTCCACTTTTTTCGCTATGAGAAACCAGGGTTAAGTGAAGTCTTTTATATGCTCTGTGCACAAGTGTGGAATTTCTCTATGGTTCACACCTAGAAGTAGAAATGCTTGGTTGTGGGGCGCCTGGGTGGCTCAGTCGGTTAAGTGTCCGACTTCAGCTCAGGTCATGATCTCACGGTCCGTGGGTTCGAGCCCCACGTCGGGCTCTGGGCTGATGGCTCAGAGCCTGGAGCCTGCTTCCGATTCTGCGTCTGCCTCTCTCTCTGCCCCTCCCCCGTTCATGCTCTGTCTCTCTGTGTCTCAAAAATAAACGTTAAAAAAAATTAAAAAAAAAAAAAATGCTTGGTTGTAAGGGTATACACATCCTCAATTTATCTCTGTTGTGACAAACTGCTCTCCAAAGGTATTTTACCAATTTGTATACCTCTCCCACCACTAGCAAGATAGGAGTTTCCCAATACTTAGTTTTGTCAGATTTACTAACTTTTGTCCGTCTGGTAGGTGTGAATGGTATCTCCCTGTGGTTTTAACTCGTGCTTGCCTGATTACAAATGAAATGGAACATCATCTCATGCTTCCCCCTTACCCCCATTCAGGTTTCTTCTTGGGTAAATGGCCTGGTTCATGTCTATGCCTCTCCCCTTTTACCCCTTAGTTAGTTGCTTATCTTTTACTCTTTTCTTTCAAATTGTTGAAATACCTCTTTACATATTCTGGATACTAATCTTTTGTTGTTTACGTGGGTTGTAAATCACTTGTATCTGCATGGGCCTTACCTTGTCCTTTGTTTATGGTTTCTTTTGCCAGACATCACAAAGCTAAGATGTTTTTCTCTTTTGCTTTAAAGAAACCTGCTAATAAAAAATCTAGATGAACCCTGGCCCTTTGATATACATCTCTCAAAAACCATGCTAAGGAATTTGCAGAGGAAATTATAATTAGCCTGGCATTACAGTCATAAACAGAGTCCAAATGAGGCACCCTGAGAACACAGAAATCTTTTCTGAGAGTTAAACTACAAAATGCAAACATCTGAGCATAGATATGCAAATGATTTGAAAGCCTAGAAAGTCTCCTAGGCCAGGGAGTGACCTTTAAATGTATTAACATAGAAGATGTTGGTTCTGACCATCCAAACAGAGTCCCAGAGAAGAGTCTTGAACAATGGAGCAGTATCATCATCCCATCAGTAAGGCCCTGGCAGGGATGATGGTGGGGCTGGATCCAATAGGTCTTCTTGGCCCAGTGACATTAAACAGTAATATATAATAGAACCGAGAGTCACTGTAACAGCCAGGTTAGAAAGTTGGCTGTTGCAGCCAGACTGCCCTAGTTCAATTTCTGGCTCCACCACTTACTATGCAACCTTGGGCAAACTCTCTTTCTTCTACTGAGAAAACAAGGAGTACCTAACTCATAGTGTTGTTATGAGGACTGAGTGAGTTAATAAATCTACCTGGTCAGGAGGAAACATTCAATATGTCATCCAAATACTCAAATGGCCAGAAGCTGAAGGTGAACATCATAACTCGGAAGGTATACAGTGGAAGCTGATCTGGATCAAATGAGGTGGGGGGAAGAAACTCACAAAGGGTAATCATTTAACTTCAGATTTCATTAATAACAGCAATGTCCAGGACAAGAGTGGCGACAGACTGGTATTGCGCTAGTCAGAACCATACTCTGAATGTTGAACAAATAGAAGAGGACAGTGAGGGCACCTTGCAGGATCCCAGAAAACCAGGTGAACGAATGAGATTATGTTGCCTTAAAGCAGAAGACTAAAGGAAAGATATTAGAGCAACAACATGTGTGTGTAGCTTCAGGGAGCAAGCTGAAATAGGATTAGCAAAGGATGGGATTTGTAAGCAGCGTGTTTCTCCAGATTGTAAAACAGGGTTTTCTAATAATTACAGATCTCACAAAGAATAGAAAGCCAGTGAGTTATTTGTTAAAAGTGTTTCAATATAGTTTGGATCCCCAGCAGGCTGGGAAGGTAGCAGAGAATTTAAAGTATTTAATGAAGTTTGGATTAGATGTTTTTCAGATCCCCTTATTTAAAACAAAATTTTTAATGTTATTTATTTTAAGAGAGAGAGAGAGAGAGAGAGAGAGAGAGAGAGAGAGAGAGAGAGACGCAGAATCGGAAGCAGGCTCCAGGCTCCGAGCTGTCAGCACCGAGCCCAACGTGGGGCTTGAACTCACAAACCGCGAGATCATGACCTGAGCCGAAGTCGGCGCTTAACCAACTAAGCCACCCAGGCATCCCTAGATCCCTTTAATAGAAGTTTTGGGTCTTACAGAACATTAACTGCCTGCGTGGCAAGCAGGGGCCACCTGCGATCTAGCTGTGCCACATGTGCCACTACAGTAACGTCGTTGGGGCTACTCAGATGTGTGCATGTTGTCGGGCGGGGAGGCAGGGGAGGGTCGGGAGGCTGCTTGATGTACGGTCAATGCTCCCCAAGCAGTTTCCCTCAATCTTCTTTTGTCGTGAATTTGACCTAGGTTTCTTGCTCAGCACGTAGTAGGCATTTCTATTGCTAGATAAACTGTTTAATGTGTTTTTTTTTTAATTTTTTTTCAATGTTTATTTATTTTTGGGACAGAGAGAGACAGAGCATGAACGGGGGAGCGGCAGAGAGAGAGAGGGAGACACAGAATCGGAAACAGGCTCCAGGCTCTGAGCCATCAGCCCAGAGCCCGACGCGGGGCTCGAACTCCCGGACCGCGAGATCGTGACCTGGCTGAAGTCGGACAATTAACCGACTGCGCCACCCAGGCGCCCCTAGATAAACTGTTTAAAGTGAGTTGGTGTATTCTAGGAACTTTGAGACCTTTTTTTTTCAATATATGAAATTTATTGTCAAATTGGTTTCCATACAACACCCAGTGCTCACCCCAAAAGATGCCCTCTTCAATGCCCATCACTCACCCTCCCCTCCCTCCCACCCCCCAACAAGCCTCAGTTTGTTCTCAGTTTTTAAGAGACCTTTATGTTACGTGCTTAGGTTTCTCTGCTTTCTTATTGACCCTTGGTTTTGTTTGGTAATCCGAGTGGCCCAACAGGTTACCACACTGCATTCTGAAGTGGGGACAAGGCATCTTTCCTATAAACCTACGTGCCTTCCTAGCATGAACTTGGGTGGGAATGATAATCACTCTAATCAGTTATATTTTCAAATTTTATCTAATGGCAAACTTCTGGACCAAAAGATTTTAATGACTTCTGTTAATACTGCTGGCAATGCTACTCTAGCCCCTTTCCTGTTATAGACATTTCCTTTCTACAGTTCCTGCCTCTTCTCGTGTTCTCTAAGACTTTCTAGTACCCCAATCCCCCACCTCTGCTTTGTTCCTTTCCTGCATACGGCAGCACCTCTTTCTCTTCCTCAATTCAGTTTTTGCTCTGTTTTCCTACTTTGTCTTTAAACTACCTTCCTCACAACTTAGTGCCGTCTTCTTTTTTGTGTGTTCCCTGATCTGTCACAGAAGCAGAAATGCTTCAGGTCTGCGTGGAAATTGTTTGGTACTCAAAAGAAAAACATTGTTTCCTCTATATCAAAAACAACTTTCAGCTGGTTGCAAAGGGAACTGATGAGGTTTGCATGCATGTTCATATTCAGTTCCCCTTTGTGGCCAGCGAGTCTTGAAAAACACTGGAACACACAGGGTCAGCTCCTATGGGGCCTGATTACACGGTTCCAAATATATGGGGCAATGAGTGAGAGGAATCAGCTAAGTAACTAAATGTGGGTCTCCTGGTCTGACAGTTTCCATAAGTAGCGACTACAACCCAGTATGGTAGGTGGGTGGGGCGGTGGGGTCGCAGGGTGGGAGGAAGCTACCATAGGGGAGAGTTACACTTATCCATCTTTCCACACCCTTTTGGGCTTAGGTATTGGAAAGGGTGATGAATTTATCCAGCTTTCAGGATCACACTAGTGAGAATGGGCTTTTATTTTAGTTTTACTGAAAAGCTGGATTAATATTCTGGAATCAGGAAAGGGATAAGAAGTACACAAGAAACAGCATGGATTCATGATACTTTTGATGTACTTTTCAATATAAGAAACAATCAAAACAAAATGACAGCTCCAAGACCAAAGTGGGACACAGCGGGCACCCTCTTTGCAAAGTAAACTCAACTTTTCTTTTTGAAATATTGCCCAAGAAACCATGGACTCTGAGGTAATAATGTATTAATCCCCAGAGAAAGAGCCAACGCAAACACACTTTTGGGGAAAAAATACAAAAATCAAGACAAAACGTTACCATAGCAAGCACATTTAAAAAAATGCAGTAGCTTAAAAACAGTAGATTAAAATTCCCTGCAGCTCCTCCCATTTACAGGTGGAGTCTTTGCCCACCTCTTGAAGCTATTGTGACTTGCTTTGACCAATAAAATGTGGTGGATGTTGTAGGGCATCTGAGCAAAACCTTAAGATGCCTTGCAGCGTCTAGTTTTGTCCTCTTGGAAGCCTGAGACCATCACATTATAAATAAACCCAGTGGAAAGATCACACAGAGAGAGATGCTCAGTGTGCACGGCCATCCCAGCTGAGGCTCTGGACACGTGAGTGACGTCATCGTGGACCATCCAGTCTCAAATGACTAAGAGGCTACAGAACTACAGGAATGACCCCAGGTGAGACTGACGGAAGAACTGCCCAGCTGAGCCCAGAACAAATTGCAGAACTGAAGAGGGAACTTATGGTTGTCATAAGCTGTCAAGTCTGGGGGTGGCTTGGTATGCAGCAATGAAGACATGGTGCATATAAAATAGAAATAGAAAAGTATCTGTCCTGTTTCTAATGAGGTGACAATAGATACAGTAAGTAATTTCGTTAACAAAAGAGGCAATGCCTTGAGTTATTTTACTTGAAAGCTGTGTCCGTGACGAAGACAGAGATAGCTATTTTCCAAACTACTGTAGGCTGGGGAGGTTACTGAAGATTTAGTAACAAACCATGTGTCCTCAGACATACCAACAAGCATATGTACCCCCTGATGTAGAGAACTGAAAAGCAAGCCACCTGGTTAGGGGGTGTCTTAGATGAAAAGATCTGCAGAGTTTGTTAAGCCCACGGGAGGAAGGACTACAGGAGAGGAGGACAGTTACTTCACCTATGCCTTCTTCATTAGGTGACATATGCTTTAAGTTACATTTATTAATAGACATGTTTTCATTATAAGCCTTTCAGTAGTCCTTATTTTTATTTTCTTAAGTTTATTTATTTTGAGAGAAAGAGAGAGAGAGGCAGCAAGTGAGGGAGGGGCAGAGAGAAAGGGAGAGAGAGAATGCCAAGCAGGCTCTGCACTGTCAGTGGACAGTAGAACCACCCACGCACCTAGCATTTCAATATTTTTTAACTTTTAAAACTATGTCCATGAGTTGCTAGGATTAAGAAAAAAAAAAAGCTAAATAAAACCAGATGATTACAACTTTCACATACTAAAATGTCAGACTCTTTTTACTACCAGAATAATTGTAGTTGTGAATGTTCTACAAAGGTGACTCTTGTGATAATCACTGCTACAAAACCAAAAAGTCCTCACAGGATGTACCCTATTAAAGGCAGATGAGTGGTAATGGGTTTTCATCTTAAGGACAGAAATCTCTGTCCATACAATTACTTATACTCTATCACATTTAAAGTGCTGTTCAGCTAGTCAAAGTTTGAAGTTTATCATGTTGTTAGAACTTAAAAAAACTAAACTTTTAAATTGTTTTACATTTCTAGCTGGAAAATAGAGCAATATGGGCAGCTCATGTTTCAGCCTTTAATTACAAGAGAGGTTTAACTAGGGCTGGTAATACATTGCCCTCTGCTGGCCAAAGCACTGCCAAAGAAATGAGTTACACACTTGTGCATGAACATTTAACCTTGTGTTTTTTGTTTGTTTGTTTTTCCAATTTTCACTACTGGTATTTCTGGAGGTATGGCACTCAAGAGAACTTATGTTTCCCGGCTTCAACACTCTATTTGTTGGTTTACTAAAACAATACATTTTAGGCTGGTTTTTGATGGAGGACAGGGAAGAAGAGAAAACATGGTAATATCAGAAGCTATGCCAACACATAGCACAGTTGGAGAATTATCTCAACACCAAGACTTGTTTAGAGTGATGCCTTGAAATGACTACTTCAAGTCTAATATATCTGCGTCCATCAAAATATTATCGAGATGCATTCATCAATGTAAGAACTGATTTGGGCGAGGATCATCAGTGAATGCTAAAATCAACTAAGTGAAAGGGAAACAATACATTCACAGAGGCTCAAAATATGACCTTCAGATTACTTACCTATTACAAAGGGGGAAAACGTATCTTTACAAGGGGGAGTTGGCAGGAGTTAATAAATTTCCAGATTGAAAACTGCAAACAGATATACAAGTGCAACACGTTTTTGGGTCACTGGGGATACCTGGTCACCTTATCGAAGACAATAAACCAGATTCTGGTGGCAGCTAAGAATATGGGCTCTGAAGTCACACTGCCTGCGTCCAAATCGAAGCCCTACGCTATAGCTGTTATATTAATATCAGGAAGTTATTTATCTTCTATGGGCCTAAATCTCCTCATCTAGAAAATGGTAGTAAGAATAGTATCTATCTCAGAGATATTTTAACAATTGAATGAATATATATAAAAAGCACTTTGGTGGCTGCCATTTATTACTGTAGGTTTTCTGGAAGTAAGACCTCAGGTGCCCAACTATACCTTGCCTTCCCCTCACATCTCTCTTCTTGCCCCTTGAATAAGGACAAGAAGTGATGGGGAGCAGGGGACTTCACTTCAAGACAACTGTATCTAGAAATTCAGAAGAAATGATTGGTAATAAAGTGGCCAGGAAACCCTGGTCTTGGGAAGAAAGGGACAGTGGTGAGAGTTCTGCCTTTTTAATTCCCCAAATCTCCCTGCAATACAAGTTACTGTTTCCCAGGGCGTAGGTGTGGGTATGTGTTTTGTACCTGCGGCAATCTGATGGCCTAAATTATTTTTAGAATTCTATCATCAAATGTTTCCTTTTCAGGAATTTTTCTATCTACTTTTGGCTTTTCAAAGAGCCTTAAAAAAAAAAAAAGTACGGCAGGCTCAGAAGCATGTGAATTAACCTTAAGTCACTCAAAGATGTTGAAATTCAAAATGTGACTGCCCTCAAAAATACTTTTTGCCTCATCTTATCTGATGCTGAAGTTTCTTCCCTTCCCTGAACCTGATTTGCCATCTACTTTCCGATTGCCACCTCTGAGGTCATTCCTTTTTTTTTTTTTCTAATTTTTTAATGTTTTTATTTATTTTTGAGAGAGAGAGAAAGAGAGAGAGAAAGAACAGAGTGCAAGCAAGGGAGGGGCAGAGAGAGAGGGGGAGACACAGAATCTGAAACAGGCTTCAGACTGTCAGCACAGAGCCCGATGCGGCGCTTGAACTCACAAACTGTGAGATCATGACCTGAGCTGAAGTCAGATGCTTAACCGACTGCGCCACCCAGGCGCCCCTAGGTCTAATTCTTAGGACTGCCACCGAGACTGCTACAGTGTTTCCGTGGTGTGCCTTTCTAGAAGACCATGTCTAGCCACTGCATGCAAACCTATGTGAAAAGGCAAAAGCCAAATATAATGAACCTTTGATTAGTAGGTCCATTTATGTTTTGTCATTGGACCCTTCTTACAAAGCTCATCACTTTTCTGTGCGGTTATCAACTTCCCAACTCCGGACCGTAATTTCTGCTGTTTTTAAAGTTGTTTTGAGGGAAATACTCCCACAATTTGCTGAGAAATCAGCTCCTCAAAGTAGAGGCTCTTTACACCATGATTAAGGGTGGGCCGGCCGCAAGAACAGCTGCTCGCTGTAGCAGTGGGGGCCGGCGAACAGCACCCTGGAGATGCGGCTGTGGCCAGACACCACATCCTGAAGGGAGCAGGGGGCTCAGCAAACCTTGAACAAACCACAGCTTTGAGTAACAGGTCTGTGCTGCACTCCTCCTAAAGGTAACCACTGGCTTGGGTGTGCACTGAACTGGATAAGAGGCTTCCACCGCCCCCCTTTGGGAGAACTACTTATCTTTTGAACATGATGTTCTAACACAGACTACGTAAGTTAGGCCTACCTTCTCTTCCTGCACACCAGCCTCCTGTTGCTTGAACTCCTGATGCCAGAAAGAGTACTCAAAAAAGGCTAACTAAAGCCAGTTTAGACCCTAACCTAAAATAAGTGTCTGGCTGAAACACAGAGGTTCAGGTATGAGTGAGCTGTCTGGTGTCCTCTGGGTTCTGGCTCTGAGGGGAATTGGTAAGGGACCCTAATCCTGATCCCTCTAATCCATGTGAGTCTGGAAAAGTCTCATGCACCGTTGCTTTATATAGCTCACCATGGGTTGTCAAAATCAATTACCACATGCTTGCCCTCTGAACCATTCTTGCCGAACGACTCTCCACACGAATTCTGGGGTGAAACATTCACTTGATACACAAATATGTCGAAAGCAGGAAACTTAGCACAAGGCAGGGCTTACATTCTGGGGGAACTACTCTAATACCTCAAGAAGTAAATCATGAGGGTCAGAGCACAACATCTAGGAGATCAGGGTTTGGCAAATGATGTAGGAAGTGATTAGAAGTGCTGGACAAGAGTATTTGCACTTGGAGTACAGAAGCACAACTTTGAAGAGGGATGAATGGGAAAGATGAATGAGAACCAAAGAAAACTCCTGGTGGCCTGAATGAGAAAAGTCCAAGGGGCCACTTTTACAGAGCACTTGTAATCCCTGAAATTTCTGCCTGACAAGTCATGTTTTTGTGAATTTAGTATTCTCTAATATTTACGTTTTCCTACCAATTGCAGTATTTCTCAGAAGAGCAGAAATTTTAAAAGTCCTTATGTATCCATTAAGGAATTCAAAATCACATCAAAAAGAATTTATACTGTTATTAATGGCTAAAAATTAGCTTGAAGTCCAAAGTTTGCAAAGACTAAAAAATAGGACTTGATTTCTTCCATAGTCAATTCTGCTACCTTAGAGCCTAGAATAGGAAACCCTGTCTGAACAAAGTTAAAAGTGTTCAAAACTGTGGGGTGGCTGGGTGGCTCAGGTGGTTAAGTGTCCAACTCTTGTTTTTTTTTTTTTTTTTTAATGTTATTTATTTATTTTTGAGAGAGCACAACTGGGGGAGGGGCGGAGACACACACACACACACACACACACAATCTAAAGCAGGCTCCAGGCTCCAACCTGTCAGCACAGAACCTGAAGTGGGGCTCAAACCCACGAACCGTGAGATCATGACCCGGGCTGAAGTCAGACGCTTAACCGACTGAGCCACCCAGGCGCCCCAAGGGTCTGACTCTTGATTTCGGCTCAGGTCATGACCTCATGCTTCGTGAGTTCCAACCTGGCGTTGGGCTCCATGCTGACAGTGTGGAGCCTGTTTGGGATTCTCTCTCTGCCCCTGTCCTCCCAACCTTCAAAATAAACAAACAAACATAAAAAAATATCTTTAGAAAGTATTCAAAACTTGACCTCAGTTTACTTACCCATAAGTAATACCAGGTACAACTGACCCCCAAGACAGACCAGTAATTCCTGCTTTCTAAGGCAAAGGATGAGATTGGAGAAAAAAAAAAAAAAGTCACGTGCTTTCAAGTTAATTTACTAGTTGTGTCACCTTGGGCATGCTATTTAACATATTATTTACCTCTTTGAGACCCAGTTTCCTCACATATAAAATGGGACCTCTGCCACTCATTGCTAGAGCTCTCCTATGTAAACTACTCTGCCCAGTACCTAACACAGAAATGTTGCTTAGTACATGTTCTCTTTCCTTCTAGTTCCTCTGGCCTTTCAGAACCATTATGATTCATTGTTTTCTCCTTTTGCTAATTTGTAGAGCATTTAAAGTCTGTATCACACATCACATATTAATCTGAATTCTTGGCTTGCTTGTTCACAATCACTCTTGAATTTCCACACACCACTAGAAACGAAGTAGGAACTCCAATCAATATTCATTAAATGAAATGCGCTGTTTAATACAGAGCACTAAAAATCAAGACAGGAAGAAATGGCAAAACGTACATCCATCCAGGCATTCTTGCTCAATAAATGATCAGTTGCCTGACAATTATTTTAATAAGTTGACTCTTCCCTGGTCCAATGGTTGACTGACATCCTGTGGTAGCCAGCTTCCAAGATGGCTCCCAATGATCATCACCTCCTGCTAATTACCTCTTCACACTGAATCACTGCTGGCTCTGTGGGACCAACATAATACTGCAGAAGTGACAATGTTGATTTCAGAGATAGATTAAAAAAAAAAAGACATTGCATCTATGGTCTTCTTTTCTCCAATCACTTGGCTGGGTGTGTGTGTGTATGTGTGTGTGTGTGTGTGTGTGTGTGTGTGTGTGTGTGTAAAAGCCAGCCACCAAGTAGTGAGGACAGATGGCTACGTGATGTCATGCAACTTATGTGACCTTTTCTGAGGTTGTTTTCCTCACCTTTAAATTAAATATATTTCATACTACTTATTTCACAGGGTATTGTGAAGATTGAATACAATATGTAAAACACAGACCAGAATGCCTGGCACATAATAAGCTTTCATGCGATGTGGCTAATACTGGTGATGGTAGTGGAAGCTATAGGAATTGACTGGATGTGAGATGTGAAGGAAAGAGGGGAATCGAGGATGATTCCTAGGTTTTTCGCTTGAATAACTGAGGAGGTGATGGTACCATTTACTGAGTTTGGGGACAATGAAGGAAAGGCTGTGGAGAGCAAGGACATTTTCTTTTTCTTGGACTAAAGGTGCTTAAGCCTCAAAGTGGTAATATTAAAATTCTCTCTCAATTGCTTATAAACACAGCATTCCACTTCCATTCTTTCTTCTCTAAATTACTTCAAACTTTTTTTTGTTGTTCTAAGTAATTCCTTCCTGGAACATGAAAAGTTGTTGAAGTAAAAATGATAGGAATTCCAGAGTCCAAATTACTGTGCAATCAATGGCCATATAATTCTGGATGAGTCACTGTTCGTAATGAAGTGAGGGCAAGCATTACAAAGAACAGCAGCAGGACAAAATCCACTCAGGTAGTTCTCACTTTTGTTTTAGAGAGCACAATTTGCAAACATTAGGGAGGATTTGTGCAATCAACATGAAATAAGATATGCATTGGGGGTTATGAGAAATGGCAAGGTACTTCTATTAATTCTGAGTGAAGATTTACCGATAACTGAAGTGCTCAGGCTTGACGAAATTACATTTCTGTTCCCATTCTCAGACTCCCAGTGGTTTCATTGACACAAGGAAGGGTAAATGTGTGATGCAAGTCTGGTGCGCACTTAGCTTGCATTTAGATACTAGTCCACAGACTCATTAATAACCATCTTCTTTATAAAACTGGTTTCACCATTCTTTACATCATAATAGAACTACTCATTTTATCCAAGGAATATTTGGTCTTCGGATTCTGGCACTTTCCAGGATTCTCCAAATCCATTAAGAAATGCTCCAAACAATGTATACTACTTTGAATCTGAATGGAGGACCACACGGGGCAATTCAAAGTACAATGGAGAGGTTCACTTGGTAACCAAGCTGGGATCCAAACCCCTGGGTGCAGTCTGTACTCACAGTGCACTGCTCCCACCCTCAACTCTTTATCCTTAAAACAAAGGATTTTTCCCAAAGATGATCATGAAGTTCTGTTCTGGTTATATGATAATTTGATTCTAGTAAGCTGCTACGGGTAAGAAAAGTCTGGGTTTTCTTTCCCTTTATTCTTGGTAAAGATGAATTGCAAATGAACCATCCGCAGGAGATTTTACAGACAGGTTTGTACCAGTATTTTCTTGGGTTATTATGAAGCGGTTCCTTCTACCACTGTGATGTATAAAACTAGCTATGGGGGACTAAACCTTTGAACTTAATTAACATCAGCCAAGCATGCTAATAAAGCTACTTGAGGTAAAACTGGTTCACGAAATAATCATAAGGAAGTACAATATATATATTGTCCACCAAACTTCCTCCCACTACAGAAATAGAGAAATGAGGTTTTTTTCAGAGGTAGTTGCTACATTTACCCTAACTATTGAATTTCTTCAATACTGTTTAATTTCCTTTTTTTCCCCCTACTATAGTATGTGTCATGCAAGAATCTATTCACACTGACTAGACTTGAAAGATACCGGGTGGTCAGAGAATTTTCAGTCTGGAATTTAGCATCCCTGTCCTGAACAGCAGAGCCTGGGCTGGTGTAAACGACTCATACAGGTAAGACTGATCACTTAACTTCTAGCTTAAAAGTTTACTCTACAAAAACTCTAATAGGACTAAAATGTTTACATTTTGAAAACTGATCATTACGGTCTTTTTACCTCCTTTCTGTTTGGAAGTGTTTGCTAAGTGTGAAATAGAAAAGCAAAGGCAACAGTAATAGATAGCAGCAGACGCCGTATGAGGCGGTTTAGTTTGCAAAAAGGGAATACAGAAGAACTATTACCTTTTTGGATTTTAATATATAGTGCATTATCTGCACATGGCTGGGGGTAGGGTTCTTTTTTAATATCATTACAAAAGGAAGCTTCATTTCTCACATAAAAATCTACTTGGATCAAATAAATTTTTCTTAGGAAATAAACTGGCTTATTTCACTTTCTATTTGACTAATTTTTAAATCAGTCAAGTTACAGGTTAGGCTTTACATATTTACAACTGGTAATACACTAACTGCAACCAGATTCTTTTTTTCTGTTTTAATGTTTATTTATTTTTGAGAGAGAGACAGACAGACACACAGAATAAGAAGCCGGCTCCAGGCTCTGAGCTGTTAACACAGAGCCCAATGTGGGGCTTGAACCCACGAACCGTGAGATCATGACCTGAGCTGAACTCAGAAGCTTAATCAACTGAGCCACCCAGACACCCCTGCAACCCAATTCTAATTTGCTAGGCTGTCCTGGACTCAGATATAAACTCACACTGAACCATATGGACTGTTTTCTCAATAAAAATTGCAAAGAAATAAAATGATAGACAGTGGTAGACATTAATTAAGGGTCTCAGTATTGAACCTAGAGACACTGTACAGCCCTCAAGCTTTCAAGCCCTTGCGTGGGGATTGCTTAGCTGAAAAAATTATTTAAAAATTATAATAACGTATTTGGAAGAAAACTCTATTTTTTTAAAAAGATTTTATTTGTAAGTAATCTCTATACCCAATGTGGAGCTCGAACTCACAGTCCCAAGCATCAAAAGTTGCGAGCTCCACCAACCGGGCGCCCAGGTGCCCTCCCTTCCCTATTTCTGTAATCCAAGATGGAAATATTAAAAAGTGTGCCTCTGAAGAGGGGTAGAGAGTGAAATAGCTCTAAGGGGCTGTGGGCATATAAGGTGGTGGTGCATGGCATCTCAGAAGGCAGATGCATGGGAACATTTTTGTGTTTATCAAGACAGGATGTAATTTAAAAAAAGATTGAGAATCCCCACTCTAGATTTTTATAAAAGAGAATGTGGTACCTAGAAAGCTATGATGATAAAAACAGAAATGTGGTACATTCTGAATATAGCTCATGATTCTTATCTGACCAGAATCCAATAACTTGTTATTCCCACCTGAAAGGAATAAAGGATGAAAATAATAATGAAAAAGAGTGTGTGTGTGACTCTTCAACACTTCGTGTGTACCATTTGATGCAAGAAAGATTTAAAAGTAAGACACAGGGGCCCCTGTCTGGCTCAGTTAGAAGAGCGTGTGACTCTTGATCTCAAGGTCATGAGTTTGAGCCCCATGTTGGGTGTAGAGCTTACTAAAAATAAACAAACTTAAAAAAAATTAAAATGAGACATAAAAAAAAACAAAATCCACGCCTGCATTTATGCTATGATTAAATTATCTTCTAAAAAATCATATTCTTTGAAAAACCAAGATACTAAATTATACACAAAGACACATGAGGGCACTCTAACCAACAAGCGTAGCAACTACAGTTTTGACATAGAATTTTAAAGATTTTTTAAAAAATTGAAGTATGGCAGTTTAGCATTAAACATTTAAAATAAGAAATTACCGATGCCTTTTGGTAAAGACCCTGAAATTTTGGTGTCCATCCTTGGTCAACCGTACCTGCCTTCTGTTCAATCCAGGACCTTGTCGGAGTATTTGTGTAGAATTAAGTTTACTTCTTTTTTTTTTTTTTTAACTTCAAAAATTTTATTTAAATTCTAGTTAGTTAACATTAGTGTAATATTGGTTTCAGGAGTAGAATTCAGTGATTCATCACTTACATACAACACCCAGTGCTCATCATAACAAGTGCCCTCCTTAAAGCCCATCACCCTGGGGTGCCTGGGTGGCTCAGACAATTAAGCATCCTATTCTTGATTTTCGGCTCAGGTCATGATCTCACAGTTCGTGAATTCAAGCCCCACCCACATCAGGCTCCATGCTGATGGTGTGGAGCCTGCTTGGGATCCTCTCTCTCTGCCCCCCACCCCCACCTCACTCATGCTTGTGCTCTCTCTCTCTCTCAAAAATAATAAACTTAAATACCATCACCCATTTAGCCCATCCCCCACACAAGTTTACTTGTGAAATACAAGCAGAGAGGATTCCAATAGTATTAGATTATAGATAGGTGCTTTAATCTAGCCATGAAAAGACACCATTTTGAAAAGCATGTACAATTTATGTACAATTAAGGTGATAATTAAAAATCATTCTTCTATTAATGTGGCCACAAAATATTTTTTGCAACTTTCCTTTGGCCAGTATGTAGTGCTTGCATGTGCCTTAAAATATTTTAATTACCTTTCTAGGCAGAAGCCAAAGAATGATAAATCTCACGAATTTAACTATTTGTATCAAATTTTGGTTTTTAGACCAAGGCACTATCCAGAATCACCTCTTTTATTTCCAGTGGACAACTGTGATTAGAAAAGGTGAGAAAGCCTCTGTACTTTCCCTTTCCATCCAGTACATTTACATTACTATTTTATTTCATCCAATGCTTTGGAAAAACTATTCAAATACCATTTATAATTTTAATATTAAATGTCTGCAATTCTGTTCTAGCACCTGTGACAAAATTCAAGAAAATTTGCTATAAATGAATAACAACTCAACATGTATTCAACCATCCAGGATCTCTTCCATGGCTCTACCAATCATTTATACCTTCCTCTGCATCATTGGTCTCTTTGGAAATTCTCTCTCTCAATGGGTATTCTTAACAAAAATAGGCAAGAAGACCTCGACACACATCTACCTAGCACATCTTGTGACTGCGAACTTGCTTGTGTGTAGTGCCATGCCTTTCATGGGTATCTATTTCCTGAAAGGTTTTCAATGGGAATATCGATCTGCACGATGCACGGTGGTCAATTTTTTGGGTACTCTATCCATGCACGTGAGTATGTTTGTCAGTGTCTTAATTTTAAGTTGGATTGCCATAAGCCGCTATGCCACCTTAATGAAAAAGGATTCAGTCCAAGAGACCACTTCGTGCTATGAGAGAGTATTTTATGGCCACTTACTGAAAAAATTTCGCCAGCCCAACTTTGCTAGAAAACTGTGTGTTTACATATGGGGAGTTGTACTCGGCATAATTATTCCAGTTATCATATACTACTCAGTTGTGGAGGCTACAAAAGGAGAAGAGAACGTGTGCTATAATCGGCAGACAGAACTAGGCGCCGTGATCTCTCAGACCGCAGGTCTCATTGGAACCACATTTATTGGATTTTCATTTTTAGTCGTACTAACATCATACTACTCTTTTGTCAGCCATCTGAGAAAAATAAGGACCTGCACTTCCATTACGGAGAAAGATTTGACTTACAATTCTGTGAAAAGGCATCTTTTGGTCATCCAGGTTCTGCTAATAGTTTGCTTCCTTCCATATAGCATTTTTAAGCCCATTTTTTATGTTCTGCACCAGAGAGGGAACTGTCAGCAACTGAATTATTTAATCGAAATAAAAAACATCCTCACCTGTCTTGCATCAGCCAGAAGCAGCACAGACCCCATTATATTTCTTTTTTTAGATAAAACGTTCAAAAAGACACTATATAATCTCTTTACAAAATCTGATTCACCACATATACAACCCTATAGTTGACTTCTGACTAGAAAACACCAGCAAATAGAAAAGTGTTCGTGTGGCGATTTAGGGATACTGGACTACATGATTAACAGGTCACAGCTTGATTGAGATAGCAGGCCCTAAGAAACCCTCTTTGGTTTTAGAAATAACCATAAAATTCACTTTCCAGCTCTACTAATACTGCAAGTTGAGAGGTCAGAGACTTTCAGAGGCAAAAGTCAAGCATATTAAAAGGATCTCACTGCATATGAAAGCAAGAGACCATTTTCTCTTTCAACTCAACTGTGTATGCTTTTATTCAGAACAAAACATTTCATGACTGTAGGATAAAGCAGCAAATGGTTTATGACTTTTCTCCTTTCTAGTAGTGGCAATATAAGGGCCCATCTGGGCCTAGGGTTTTGTTGGTAACTTTAAAAATGAGTAAAAGAAAAAAAGTCAGTCAGAAATTTCCTCACCAAAGTCCTGTCTAGATGTATGAATAGTAGAGTGTAAAAAGCCAAGGCTTTATAAATGCCCTATTTTGTATTGTCTGCTCATGTTACTGCGAGACCAATAATCATCGATTCCAGTATTTATTATGCCAGTGTTTTTATATATTTGGGTTAGGCTTGGTCGAAATAAAAGGTTAATACAATGTCATTATATGCCGATTTTCATCACATCTTGTAAATTTTCCTCTGTATTCAATATAAATAATGTGATTAATGACAGATAGTACCTGGCAAGTAGATATGCTCAATCAATTTTTGTGAAAATAAATGAATGAGTGATAAGGGCAGTGTAACAGTATTGTTGTTGAGAGACTGGTCTCTGGAGTTAGAGTCCCTGGGTTTGATCCTAGCTGAACCTCTTCTCTTACTTAGCCAGACAATCCTCAACAACTTACTTACCCTCTTAAAGTGTTAAGTTCTTCATTTGTAGAATGGAGAAATACTACGTAATTCATAGGTACTATTATTAAATCAGTTGATGTTACTATTACGAGTAGCTGTCATTTACTAAGCATTTGCTATGGGCCAGGCACTCTGCCTCTATGCTTTGCATGTATTTTAGTCATCACCACCATAAAGGATGCCAATTTGCTGATGAAAAAACTGAAATACATAGATAAGTCACCCCAATTTTCTCCAATGTCTAAATAAATACTTAAACTGTAAGCATTTCTTGGTCATTTCTTTCTTCCGTGTAATCTTGTCAGGAAGATAAGTGATGGTGACTATATCCTGTGCTTTGTAATGAAAAAACAATGTTTTTAATGTGTTTTATTTTCCCCAAAAGATTGTACGTGCCTTTCGAGCTGTAGTCTGCTTTCTCTTTCTACTCCCACGGTACTTGCATTGTGTGTTCACATAAAAACCAGACAAAAAGTTAAATGAAACTGAAGTTGAATAAATGTTCATGGTAACCTGTTACTTTGTTAGAGACTGCTTAAAGACCCATTTATTCTCTACCCAGTGATTTCTTCAGTGCTCAAAAAGAAGTTTAAAGTAAGTTCACGTAGCACTTCCAAGCCTTTAATCTCATAGCATGTTTTTTGTTCCTGAATTACAAATGTGAAACAGTACGTTGTACAGATTCCCCAAGAGCCATGTGTTCAAAGTCACTAGAGGTTTTTCTAACACATCTGCAAAATTTTCATTAAAAAAGAATCAAAAACAAACAGTAAATATTTCCCCTCTTTTTTAGTTCAATGCTTAACTGAGAGAAGAACATGTCCAGAAAAAAGTCTGAAGTAAATGCATGCTGGCTTCAAACATTTATAGTGTACATCTATTCTTTTACAGCAGCAATCTAATTTCTGGCTGATTAATTTGCAGAGACAAAGGCAGACCTGGGAACTCCAGGCGATTTCCCTAAGTGCGGGCTGTAAACAGAGGTGTCCGATCACCGCTATCATTTTTACATAAGTGATACAGCATTAAATCTCACTGCAGTTAGGAGTCTTAAATATATATACATCTCCTCTAAAAATCATTATTAAAAACATCACTTTGGGGCGCCTGGGTGGCTCAGTCGGTTAAGCATCCGGCTTCGGCTCAGGTCATGATCTCATGGTTCGTGAGTTCGAGCCCCGTGCCAGGCTTACAGCTTGGAGTGTTGACCCTGCTTCAGATTCTGTGTCTCCCTCTCTCTTGGCCCCTCCCCCGCTCACACTCTGTCTCACTGTCTCTCAAAAATAAATAAACATAAAATTTTTTTTTAAAAAATCACTTTACCTTGCCACGACTTAAGTAAAATAAAAAACATATTACCAAGGTAGAGTTTCCTACATTTAAAAAAGGCAGGAAAAGAGGTGTGCAATTTCTCCTTAAGTTACTCATTCTGATAGCAAACTCCCATTTTAGGGGCACTTGGTGGCTCAGGCAGTTCAGTGTCCAGCTTCGGCTCAGGTCATGATCTCACAGTTCATGAGTTCGAGCCCTGTGTCAGGCTCTGTGCTGACAGCTCAGAGCCTGGAGCCTGCTTCGGACTCTGTGTCTCCCTCTGTCTCTGCACCTCCCCTGCTCACACTGTGTGTCTCTCTCTCCATCAAAAATAAATGTTTAAAAAAACCTCCCATTTTATTTCTCTGTACTGAGATTACTATGTTTATCTTCAACACCACAGATACTTTCTTGAACAGGTAATTGTACATCATGTTGGATTTTTGTGTGTAATTGGCAAGCTGGCTATTCAATGTCATGGTTAATATTTTATATGAAACACTACTTTCTAAATTACTCTACCTTTAAAGTGTGCATTTCAGAAAAACAGTGCTCTAAAAATTTGTATTATTATAGCTGATATAGGATATCATGTTATATGTTAGGTTTTATTAGTTTCAGGTGCACAGCATAATTATTTGATGATTCTGTACATCACTCAATGCTCATCACGATAAGTGTAGCTACCATCTGTCCCCATACAATGTTATTACAATGTTATTGACTATATCCCCTATGCTGTACTTTTCACCTCCATGACTAATTTATTTTATAACTGGAAGTTCGTACTTCTTAACCCCCTTCACCTATTTCGCCCATCCCCTCACTCCCCTGCTGTCTGGAAACCACTGGTTTGAGAAAAACAATGTTTTTAGCATGTGAGTTAGTCAAACACAATTTCAGAAGCCCCAAATTTTGACTTCTTGGCCAGTGAGATTATACCTTAACTATAGAAGACAGGATTGACAAATGTCTATTTTCCCTTTTATCCTTTCCATATACTCACTCTTGTTGAGGCAGCTTCCAAACCATTAATTGGGAACACAAACCATTAAGACTAGACAAAGCAACCTTAAGGACAAACTATTCAACCTGGAAGAATTTCTACGTCCTGGGTAGAAGAGGAAGACGTCAATCTCCCATATTTGCTAAGGACTCTTCACAGCCTACCCCTGGCCTTGCAGTCTGCAGGGTGGAGGTTGTTAGAGACAAACGTGGGAAGACCAACTGAAAGGAAATCTGGCTGTGGCAAACCACAAAGACACCATGGAGGGATACTGGTAATCTGGTAAGCATTTCAACCGTGGACCTTCCTCTGACTGTCCCCAAGTTCCAACTGAATTGATATTAGTGGGAAGAATTACTACAACTAGAAAGGTGTTGTACCTGACAGAAAAAAAATGCTTGGTCTTATCATACATGCTTGCTGGCCTGGCTCGGAAAGAGGGGAGCAGTGAAAGAATTCACATCTAATAAGCAAGAGAAACAGTCATTCTTTTCCTTTTTATCTTTTTTGTTTTTAAAGTAAGTTCTACTTCCAACATGCGGCTTGCACCCACAATCCCAAGATCAAGAGTTGCATGCTCTACCGACTAAGCCAGCTGGGCTCCCCTCATCCTTTTCTTTCTAAATCAAGGAGTTCATTTTTTTTTTTTTGGAAGGGTGGGGTGGGAGAAGGGAAGCACAGCAATTAGAAACAGGACATAAATTTAAGATGATCTTATAATTCATGGGATTTTTCTAAGTACAATTATTAAAACCCTACATTCAAGCTGAACATGTCCATTATGTTCAACAACCTCACAAAAGACATGCAGAAGAGGAATCAGTGTGTTTCTTATAATAGAGATTAAAATAAACGTGTTCTCATTTTAATGAGAATTTCAATTTCTTTCTCCAACATGAGGTGGAGTAAGAGACGTGGAAGAAGTGTCAGCAACCCAAAGTCACAGAGGAAGAAATACTGTATGAACTCCATGATGCCATGGGAACTAGTGTGATGTGATGAACACCTGTTTATAAAGTCTGGTCCTACGCAGGTGAAAGGGGAACTGAGAACAGAAGGGGACCAGAGAGCAGCCAGGCGTGTTCACCAGTTAGGAGGAAAACCATTTCAAGGAAGCTCATGCAGAAGCGCTTGGGTGGAGGCTTCTGGCTGAGTGTCTAGGACTGTCTGCCCATGGGGTTTTGCACACTTCTGAGAACTAAACACTGAGCCCCCAAACCTCCTGGGCAGAGGCCCCATTCAGAATAGAAAGTGACTGTGTGTATGGCCATTTGCATTTCGAGAAGCAGTGTAACTTCAGTTATTAAAATTGTACGTCAGTAGGGCAGAGCCACAGAAAAGTCTAAGAATTGCTGTCTCTCCACGCCCAGGTGATGCAGTGTAAGGCTGCCTCCAGGAGTTAGGAGAGACAAGAAAGACCCGAGGACTCTTAATGCTTAAGAGAACTAATGAAGGCAGGCAAGGGGCCAGGACTTGCATTTACCTTGCCAACTGTACTGTTTCTTCTTAGAGTTCTTTTAATTTAGGGGTGAGAGGAAGAAAAGAGAAAGAAATGAAACATAATGAAAGTTTTCACATCCTCTCACAAGAAACAGAGGAATAAAAGGGAAGAGGACAGAAAAACAAAACCTCCACCCCCCCCCCCCCCCGCCAACCCCTGAAAAAAAAAAAAAAAAAAAGAAATGAGCATGCATGCCTTAATTAATGCCTGTAGGGAGGTAAAGCAGGATAGTGTAGTATTATACAGTGGGTCTTAACCACAGGGATCTTTGTGCCCCAGGGGACCTTGAGCAATGTCTGGAGACATTTTTGATTGTCACAGCTTGGGGAAATGCTATTGGCATGCAATGAGTAGAGGCTAGGTAGAGGCAATAATACAAAGGACAGCCTCCCACAACAAAATACAGGGCTCAAAATGCCACTAGTGTGGCTGGTGGGAGAAACCTGTGCTATGATGACACACTTCGCTCAATTTCAAAGGATGACACAATTATTTCTTATGCAATTTCATATGAAACTGCTTCTCCAAAGCAAGTTCCCACTACAGGTCACGAGGTACCACATAGTCAAATCTAACTTTGATATAAACCAAACATTTTTAGACTCAATTACCATGAGTTCACAAAGAAATGCCTACCAAGTTAAGAAAAAAGTAATACTAATCGATATAGTGCTAGGATCTTTGGAAAAAACCTAATGCTTTGGGATCAATGCCAAGAATTACTATACTACTACTATATAGTTGACTTATTTGCACTCATTGGTTAGTGTCGGTCGCCCTGAACTAGAAAGTCAGCTTGCTCCATGGAGGCAGTGATTCTATTTTGTTCACTGGTGTAGCTCTGGTTCCTAGAATAGTGCCTGACACAATAAGCACTCAGTGCATATTTTGGGATGAATGTCTTAAGAAAAATCTATCCAAATTCAACATTACTAATTAGCTAAATGTGAGCATTCCATTTACCCGTACAAAATGTACAGATTTCAGGTCCTGAAATATAAAGAATATCAACATTAACATGCACTCTATGTTGAGCCCACTTGCCAACTGAACAATGGTACTTTTTCTGGTGGTCTCTCCTCACTTGCTGTTTAAGAATTACTTCTGTCTTCCCTTCCTCAGCACCTTTCTGGGTGCTTCCTCAAAATTATTTGGCATGTGCCTTAGAAATACTAAACTAATAAAATCCAATGCAAAACTAATTTTGAGCCTTTTGCTTGAAATGCCCTCTTGTCTCCATGTAACTTCCTCATGACTCAAGACCAGACTCAAACATGACCCCCTCCATGAAGTTTCTCCAACTCTTCTAATGGTATTTCCCACCCACCACCTTGGACAGTAATTGTTTTGCCTGTCTGTAAACATGGCCACAAACAAGTTCTCCTATCCTTGTGCACATATGTCGCTCCTCCAACCAGAAGGTGCAATCTATTTTTCCTCCTCTTGAATCCAAGCTAGTCTTGTAACCTACTGACTACCATAATACAGAGGACATGACACAGCACCAATTTCAGGTCTAGGCTTCAGGAGGCCTGGCAGCTTCTGTCTTTGCTTGTTTGGAGCCCTGAGACACTGTCCTGCTAGAAAGGGGGACACAAGAAAAGACAGTGACAGAGGAGAAGATGGAGGGAGACTGAGAGGGAAAAATACCCTGAATGAGAGACACGAAGAAGGCCCCACAAACCCCCAGCTGTTCTAGTTATAGTTCAGCTGCCACGCCACAGAGTGAGGCCTCCGGGGGTACCAGCCACGCTGCCTCAGCCAACAGTCTGTGAAACAGAATCGAGCAGTCCCCATCAAGCTCTGCCCAGACTGCAGAACTGCGAGCAAATAAATGGCAGTTGCTGTTTGAAGCTTTGTTGTGGTGCTCTGTGGCAGTTGGTTGCCTCGTCTCCCTGAGGAGACTCCCATGATACCTTTAGGGCTCCGAGCACAGTATTCCGCATGAAGTAGGCGCATGAATATTTGTTGAATAAATCAATCAGAAGGTAAATGAGAAGCTGAAGTACAATATTCAGATATAACTACTTTGGGATTTTATTTGGTTTTGGGATCGTCATATCAAATACCATGACTAATCAAATGCTGACGATATTGTCGAAAGTGTTACAGTACAGTACGTTGCCAATCATTATTTACTATATGATGTTGCTGTAATTACCTTTCAAGAACAGAATTCAAAATAAAATTGCCTCTTGAGCAAAAGTATTTTTAACGCAATGCTATTACATGAACTAAGAATCTGCTTACACATTTTAAGTTTTCAAAGTGTCATTTTTATCATACATTTTGTTATACAAGGAGTTATTTTACTCTGTATATATGCATTTTCTTACCTTAATTAGATGCAGAAGAGTAACACAGCCCGCTACTATCATTGGCAGTTTCCCTCCTTTTACTTTTTAGATTTCTGATTTGTTTGCATAACTGAAAAATACTTTTATAAAAGTGCTATGTATCCATTGGGTTGTTCAGTATTGAGTACTGAGAATAACAATCCCATTCTCCTATCACCACATTTGAAAAGAGTAAGATTTTGCAAGTAATGTGTGTTTTGTCCATTTCTCCAATAACTGTTTTCATTTGCTATGGTGACATTCCACTAGACTGTCTTGGAATGGCTCATGCTTTACCTCAGCTCCTACCCATGAGAATTTTCAGTTAAAATTTCCCAAACATTATAGAAAATGTAACACTACTTAATTTTCTTAACCATTAAAATACATTGAAATAGCCAGGCCTTTGATAATATCTTTTGAGGGAAGGAGAACACCATGTCTGTGGATGCTGTGGGTTTGAGAGAGGCCAGTAAAAAAATACCAGGGCGAGAAAGTGGACAAACAGGGCCAGAGAGACCTCAGGGGCTCTTAGCGATCGAGGCCTGGGGATCAGGAGGGAGGTACTCTAGTTTCCTTTCTGGCATGCCCCCATGTTCTTCCTGACACCGTTATGAGCCAGGGACTGACAGGTGTCATGAATTTAATACTGGGATCAAACAGGCAGAAAGATTCAATAATGGTAATATGCACATTCCTAAGGGTGCAAAACCACATCACATTTATGATTATGATTTCAGACTATGTTAAAAAAAACTGCAAAAAAAAAGGTGACTATTCTATACTGCAAAACTACAAAAATGTAAGTATATGATGAACTTTTACTATAGAAACCCAATCCCAAATCCCCACCTCCGCACCCCACCCCCAATAAACTTTAGGATAGGATAGTGTTTGGTTCTTACTATTTGTTGGATTTTTCATTTCTCTCTTATGCACATAATGGCAGAAGAGGATTAACAAACGTTTGGAATATGTGTACATTTTAATAAGAAGAAACTGGAATGATAAAAGTGTTCCTGTTAAGAATGAGTACGACTCTTCAAATATAAAGCAGTTAAATATATTTTTATTTGGAAGCAAAATTAACTTTAAGATGCTCTCCATAAGAATATTAAGGAAAAATTTCTGATCATTATCACTGTTACCAGTTTCTTTTTGTGCACATTATAGTGATAAAAAGGACTTACCTTCACATCCCTGTGAATTATGTTATTATCATGACAATAGCGTAGAGCTTCCAGTATCTGTCTCATGTAGTGACTGTAGAAAAACAAAAGAAATCTAAAACTGTAACAACGTTTTATTTTTAAAACTTAATATAGAGTGTCCCTAGTTTGTAACTCCAACCTTCATATTCGCTGCCCACAGACACTGTTCCATGGAGTAGACAAGACTGTTGGGACGTGAGGCTTAATAATGTAGAAAGTTGGCAGACCCATACGTTTATAAGCTTTGTGAAGAAATTTAACTTGTTCTATAGTTTCTAAGATAACCAAGCCAAAAGAATTTCACACCGTTCATAGATGACATAGCTCTGCAAACTAAAAATTCAAGCTGAAAACATGGTGGGGAGAAAAAGCAAGTCTCCAACGCTCAGTTAATTGTACTTAGTTACAGTGGATTGCTATTAAGTGAACAGTGCTCAGAGGTACACCTCGGATTCTGACTGAAGGGGTGGGAGCCTTTTATCTGCCAGCAGAGGCTGGCTCTCTGCCTTATTTCCATTTAGCTCTAAGGACAAACAAGAGGAAAGAACCTCCTTATGCGTGCGATTTCTTTTTGCAACATAATCAAGTTTTAGCTGGGGCATCTTTTAATAAAGCAGAGCTTGTTTAGGGCCGAAATCCTAGGAAGTCAGACACCTCAGATGCATCGCGTGGCCAGCAGGGGTCTGCAGAGGCTCCCCGCGAGGTCCAGGTGAAAAACACAGGAGGAGTTAGCATTTTAAAGAACAGGCCTTAAACAATGCTTAACAGGGTCAACTAGCCACAGGGTGTAACCAGAGTAGAGCATTTTTCAGTATTACTTCAGAGCTTACTCTGAGTCCACCCTCCACTAATTTTCCAGTTGTTTTTCTGTAATCCTGCTATTTCTCTCTTTGATCATCTCTTTCTCTGTATTCTACTCCCCTCTTTCTCTTTTTTCCTATTATTCGTCTTCCTTTTTCATTTTTCCCTTTTCCTTCTCAGCCAACCATGACAGAAATGCAATATACCCAACATTATTTGTACTTATTGAATTTTGCTCTCTTTCCAGATCTTATATTCCTCACACTTTAAAATAAAAACTAAATAATTTAATAGTACTTGTAAATGCCCTTGTGTGTATCCTTGTGACTCAAAAAAAATTTTTTTTCTCTACTCCTGCTATACAATTAAAAGGCATTTCTATCAACTTCCCTCTTGGATATGCTACTATCAAACTCACATAAATGTCCTTCTCATTGGCATATGCATCATTTCGTGTACTACAACCGATCAAAAGTTTCCATTTTTTAAATGAAAGGTAGGAAAAGAACCCCCAGACTTCGTTCCTACACTTACTGTCTCCTCACAAGTGGGCTCTAGGCAGAGAACTTGGCTCATGCAGTCCTTAGTTGTGATGCCAATTTTTCTTACTTTGCAAATGCACACAAAGGGGTTGTGGTCATATACTCTTGGCCTGGTCCCGTGCAGCCTAGAATTAAGTTTCTGTTTAAGTTAGGGGTTCTTAGCTTGGCCCTTTCCTGCTTCAAATCAGGCTGTGAAGGATATGTGTGTGACCCTCTGTAATGGCAGACAACAAATATGAAAGCACTTTGTAAACTCTAAACCATGCTACAAAGGGTAAAGTCATTATTATTACAATATTACTAAGTTTAGTCAAAGGTTTAGGAACAGCCTATTTGTGCATCTCAATGTGAACAGGAGAACAGTGGGTAAGTTTAAATCAGGTAATGTGGACATAGCTTATACCTATAGTATGGACTACTTCGGATACATAGTATTAAGATAGCCACTTATATATCTGTAGTCTAAAGAAAATTCCTATTTTAAAGCGTCATTAAAAAGAAAATCTCAATGAACGAGCTTTTTTTTTTTTTCCCCAGGAAGCAGCTTTATTCATGCCGGCATGGGCTCAGGGGGCTAAGATCTCAAAAAGGCTTAGCCCTGAGTGTAGAGGGGTATAGGCTTTGATGCAATTTCTTTGCATCGACTTCTTTTGTGTGTGTGTGTGTGTTTTTTTTAATATATGAAATTTATTGTCAAATTGGTTTCCATACAACACCCAGTGCTCATCCCAAAAGGTGCCCTCCTCAATACCCATCACCCACCCTCCCCTCCCTCCCACCCCCCATCAACCCTGAACGAGCATTTTTAATCTAATTATCAGAGTGCTCAATTATTTGACCCAAATATACATACATATCAGAATCTCTGGAGTGTGTTGGGGGAAGATACATTTTTTTTTCTCCCCAGATAGCACAGCTTAAAGTGATCTTTCTCCACCCTCCCAGTCAGGACTCTGGGGGGCTGTGCACGTGAATAGTGTGCAAGCAAAACAGAAAAGCAAAATCCACCCACGTTCTAGAACTGCTGACTAAATTTTAATTAGAAAGCTTCATTTTCATGAATCATCAGGGTGGCCTATACTTTCAGAAAAATGTCGCAATAGAGAAGTTTGCCTCTGTCTCCTGTACGGATCAGGAATGAGGACAATTCAGTGGAAGCAAAGAACTGGCCAGCAATCCACTCACTTCCTTTGGTGAGTGATGAAATTGGTGAAAGAAAAAAGGGGAGGAGACTCTAGGTACAGAGATTATCGCTCTTGCTAGTCAGAAGACACCTTATCTCTGAAATGCTCTTAACAGAATGTCCCTGGCTAAGGATTACCTATGGGAAACAGAATCCAGGATCTTTGAGGCATGGCTGGCTTCCTGGAGGATGTCACTGAAGCTATACAACTCCCTGGGGGCATACAATGGAGCCATCTCATAACTGCAATTCTCCCTTGTGTGTGGGATCCCACATGTACACACCCCATCTACTCTGGGAAATTGCCCTTGAAAACCCAGACCTCTCTGGTTCAGTTGAGTCTTTTGATCGCCTGTATCATTGTAATTATTTAGTAAAGCTTGGTACTAGAGAAGACTGCTCTGATTTGTAAGAGTTTGATTTGATCATCTGATTTTGTATGTTAGTGCACTCGACAACTCATCACCCCTGAAGGAACAGAGGTAATCACTAATTGGGTTGTAAGGACTGTATGCAGTTTTATTTTAGGCCATGCTTTGCTGCTTCTCTGGAAGTTCAGCCAATTGGAGAAAAACATTATCAATTTGATTACTTGGTGTCTCCGAGTCTTCCTACAGTTGTGGTCTCACTAGAATACTGATCCAAGCTAAATTTCCCAACAATGAATCACAGAATCAGAGGAGGAGGGGAAGTTCAAAGTCAACTGGTTGAATGTTCTACAACCAAAGGAAGGCTCTACATGCCCTTGTTATGTGGTCATGATCGTCTGCAAAAGGGGACATATGTAATACTACTTTCTGAGGATGGGCCTCCCTGCCTTTTGTCATTTTTAGGAAGAATCCTTAATAAATTGTACCAAATCTCTCTCTGCAATGTCACCTACTGGTTCCAATACTACTCCTTACTGGTTCATTCTGGAAAGTTCCTTCCATAAAAAAAAAAAATATACCATTTTAACAGAAAATATAGGTAGATTTTAAAATCAACAGGCTTTCATCTTAATGTATGGAAGCATCTACCTTTCCTATAAACCTTGAGATTGGGAAAGATCCCCCAAGTAATCTCACTGTATGGCATCACCTCTACATATTACTATTCTCCTTATGCTGACACCCAGGCCAGTGGCACAGACAGGCTCAAAGTTAAGGAAAAGCAATATGGATGAGTGGGGAACAGGATAAAAGTGGTACTGTTTTAACATCAACCCTGACAGCATATGTGCCAGGTACCTGTGACAAGTAAGGGAGATGATTCATTTTAAGAAATACCAAATAAACGCTGTGCTAATAGGTTTATGACCTGTTGGAAATATGTATGAACCACCCCCCACCAACAATGGAGCCCCCAACCCTTAGACACTTCACTTTCTGGTTCTTGTTCCCCTCTCCTTTTTGCGGGCTTATTTTTGCAGGCTTTGCAATGAGCATGCACCAAAGAACAAAGGGAGAAGGGAATGAAACCTCTGTGTCACCTCAGGGAATGTACATTTGTTCCAGTCAGACTACTTTTTATATGGGCATAGGAGACTTCCGGGTAAGGCTGTAACCTCTGTAGTACTCAGCCAATGACAAATCAGGGGAGGGACTTGCACACTAGGAGATAAATTGTCTGCTGTGATTGTCCCCGGTGTGCCTGTCCATCAGACACCCGCTCTTGCAAGAATGTTGATTAAAGCCTCGTTTCACAGTGCTCCTAGGTGCTTCTCTGCGTCCCTCCTTTGACTGGGTCAGTGGGCTTATTTCTCACAGTACTCCAGTGTGGTCCAAAAGGAAAAAAGTCATCTCCCTTCATCAAGCTTCACTGTTTTATAAAAATCCATGTTCAGAATTTTTAGTTTTCCCTATTTGATGCTGCTGTTGAAAGAGATCAATTTGGGAGGGTACAAAAGGCAGGTTGCCTCAAATTCTTGAAGAAGTAAATATAAACAACAAGATGCAAGGGTCTGAGAGTTTCATTCAGTTGGATGTTGAGAGTTTCATTCAGTTGGCTGTATGTTAAGAAAAATCAAGATGGCATTGACTATTTTGGTATTAAAGAATGCTTTTTAATTCTGAAGCACAATACAGAATAAAAAATTTTAATTGTGGTAAGAACTCAAAACTAATAGGAAAATGAGATTTACCCCTTCCCCTTCCCTCACCACCCTGTAGAATGTGCTTTAGCGAGCACGGCACAGAAAAAAAGAGGATACCCAACCTCAGTTCTACCATGAATACATCAGGAGTTCAAAGAAGTCATTACAATTACTGTATATAAACTTTCATATGCTGCTTCTCCCTAGCTCCAGCAGCACACAACAGCAGCTACCTCACTTGAGTATATTCTTCATCTTGTGCTATAGCTATGGCTGCTCTGTGTCCTGAGACTGGGGCCCTTGCTCCTTAGCCAGGAAGAGGCAGGGCACTGAATCTGAAGCCACTCTGAGCTGAGAGTTGTATTAGATAGTCCCTAAGCTATTGCTACCTGTATCTGTCCAAGATGCCATGGTTATATAAAGGATGATAAGAGGAAGTTATAATCATTTAATGGTAACTGTTTCTCAGATGGTAGAAAGTTTTAATAAATCCTAACTGGTTTGTGGGTTTGAATCCTTCAATATATTATGGCTGGTGACTGAAGAGACCCCATGTATTAAAAAGGCAACCCACTGAAGTGGGTATTTATGATATGATTGAATGACACCAAAGCAGAAAGCTATATTGCTCCAAATCTATAAGCAAGTGGCCCAGTGCATGGTTCCTGTGATTTTTCAACTTTACTCCTTATTTTGACTCATTAGTCCTGTACAACAACTTGACTTAGAACAATGGCCACCATTTGCTTGGGAGATCACACACTGGCCTGAAGCAAATATATTTGGCAGGAAGACTGTGCTATTATTTCTATTCCTTCCACTATTCTGTGCATTTCATCAGATTAACTGGTCACATAATAATGTGCTATCACTAAAAGGCGAAGTGAAGAACTAAGAAGGCTCAGCTGCCCAAAACAATGATCACACATAACCCCCACCCCCCCAAAGTTGATTCTTCATAGTTCTTGAGCTACCAATCCCTTCTTGAATAAAAGTCATCTCAAATGGCAAAGGCAACAGTACCATGTTAAGCTGTAGACTCATGTTAAGAAATTTGTTGTTCAGTATTTGGCATTTCCAGTCACTATTTGGCTCCACTACTGCACACTAGAACAGACATGTTCCTTGTAGGAAAGAGTGGCAGTCTCCTCCTCATCAGTTCAAAAAGCAGGTCACTTCATGTGATTTCTCTGTCATTTCCTTCTTTTATTTCCCCTGTGACCTCTGAGTCAATACAAATTACATACCTGGCTACAGCTTCACTGTATACAAAACCAGCGTCAGCTCGCTTTACGATTTCAAAACACAGATCTGCGCCATCCATACTGTAGAGAAATGTGAGGAAAAAAAATATGTAAGAGGAAATCCCAGGAAGAAAACACTGAAAATGAATATATTGTAACTAAGTCATTAGTTGGCTTACAGCTAACGATTCTAATAAGTTATTTAAATCTTTCTTTCAAGGAAACATATATAAATTATAAAGGAATATTGTAACTATCTTAACACTGAAAATCTACATGGAAAGAAGTACAAAGAACAAGCAAACGGTAGCATCAAATAACACAAGGTGTAGAAAATGGACCATAAATTTCCTTTAAGTTATCACAACAAGAAGCCTCAGAAAAGGGCAATGCTGGTGGCTATGGACATATTTTTGAGCCAAGTTCCAAAATTATCTGTACTTAGTCATGTCACGTAATATTTTAAGAATCCAACAAGGATTCTAAAATATTTAGCTATAGTTATCACCATTAAATGGGCATTCAAACTATATACTGTAGAAGGAAAACCGTAGCTAATTCATAATTTCTTTTTGTTCACACTCCATTACCAAAGTCAATCCCTACAAACATATTCTAACACACTGATGTGTTGGTGATGAAATGTCACTCTTTTGCCCCAAACTTAAAATACTTCTTTATTTCTCAGATCAGTAAGGTCTCTTGTTGTGTCAGCCACACCTCACTCTTCTACCTGTCCTATCTGATGGCTCCTCAAGTATACCTCACTCTCTAGGCAGGCTAGTCTTAATTACTATTCCCCGAACATACAGTCTTCTTTCTTTTCTTGTCACATGCTTCTGAATACATTGCTCTTCATATTCAAAACCTGCTGTAATCCAAGGCCCCATTCCAATCACACCTTTCCCAGAAAGCCCCCTAAGTGAATTACCAACCACATCAAGGCTTTCATTTGCTTAAATTCTATAACAACCCTATATGCCCATATCCTAACAGTTAGCACTTAACACACGTTTAGCATTTACATACATATACAGGACACTTTTGCCAGATTGTATCTGGTAATGAAATTATTCAAATATCAATAGCTGACATTTTCATAATGCTTCAAGGCATATGAAGTGTTTTCAAAACCAATATTTCATTCATTCACTTATTCAAGTAGCTGAGACTCCAGTGTATTACACTGAGGAAACAGGTTTCTAGAAGGGAAACTAAAGAAACTATTCATTACTATTACTAATAATTACTAAGTAGGTATTAATAATAATGAATTATCAATACTCATATTACAATTCACCAAGCATCATGGGAAACACTCCTTGTTATATCTCCATTCTTACAATCACCCCATGAGGTCAGCACCCTTCTCATTCTCAAATAATTTGTATGAGTAGACAAGTAGGTTACAGGGACAGGATTCAAATCTGTGTCTATATTCACTGCTCTTCCCATTACCTACAGCCACACCTGCTGGGTGTGCAAGGAAGAAATGCACATATTCAAGCTCAACAGTTCAACAAGATGTATAAAGCCCTAAAGAACAAGTATGTTGTTTTGTTTTGTTTTGTTTTTTGAGACAGAGACAGAGCATGAGCAGGGGAGGAGCAGAGAGAGAGGGAGACACAGAATCCAAAGCAGGCTCCAGGCTGTGAGCTATCAGATGCTGGGCTCGTGACAGCTCAGAGCCCGATGTGGGGCTCAAACTCATGGACTGCGAGATCATAACGTGAGCTGAAGTCAGACGCTTAACTGCCTAAGCCACCCAGGAGCCCCAAGAACAAGTATGTTTTATACTTTCAACATACTCCCACCCAATACCCAGCAGAAGACTGAGCACACAGTAAATATTTAATGAATAATTTTGACCATATGATCTAAATCTTGGTGTGGTTTTAAGAAAATTTTTTTTAATGTTTATTTATTATTGAGAGACAGGGACAGAGCATGAGCATGGGGAGGAGCAGAGAAGGGGGAGACATAGAATCTGAATCAGGCTCCAGGCTCTGAGGTGTTAGCACAGAGCCTGACGTGGGGCTCGAACTCACACACCACGAGATCATGACCTGAGCAGAAGTCAGACGTTAACCAACTGAACCAACCAGGCGCCCCTCGGTGTGGTTTTGTATAAATGAAAATACTTTCACATTTATACAAGGGTTTACAACATTTGCCTAGTTTCCAGTTCACAGCTGATGAACATTTTCCAATGTCAAATAGAACTCTTCTGCACAAAATAATCTTTGTGATGGTGTAGTCTGCTCTGAAGTATGGTAGTGACCATTTTCCACCATTGGAAATAAAGCCCAAATGAACATGGTCACATGTTTGAACAGTCATGATATTCTGCTAGAGTAAAAGTCTTATAAGGAGAGTTGCACTTGTCCTAGGGGTCGGGGGGCATATACAATAAAGCTGTTGATATACTCCTGGAAAAAAATTTAACATGCTATACTGCCCTCACTAATCGTGAAAGTGTCCTTTCCTCTACCTTGCCCCCACTAGGCTGACTATTCCTTTTTGATCTTTGCCAGTCAGATAGGAGGGAAAAAAGTAAGTCATGATTGCTTTAATTTGCATTTCCTTGATTACAAGAGAGGCTGAATATTTTTCATTTCTTTGTATTGTGGGGAGGAAAAAAAATATTATTTCTAAATGGGCTGCAATTTAAGCTGGTTGCTTGATCTAGGAGAACTAAGGCACCCCTCACAGTGAATGAATTGCAGTTTTGTTTAGGCGGTTTCCTGTTTAATTGTGAGATGTGAGGATGAGCGCTATTCAGCTCACATGAGAGAGGAGTTAGGCAAAGGAGAGCTAAACCGATCGCATCGCCAAGAAATAAGAATCTGGAAGCTTTCCTGAGAGCTGGAGGAAGACTTTTTTGGAGGGACCTGGAAGAGGGAAAACAGCAGTCTGAGAAGTAGGAGAAGGTAGCCAAGTGGTGAGAGGCCAATGCCTAACAAGGGAACCAGTCAGTGAAAAAAAAAAAACAACCTGGAAATTACCAGCATGGATCGACACATTTTTTGGGTGTTATATCTGAAATACTAGTATTTGAAATGACAGTCTCTACACATGCACATACACGGGTTATTTTCAGGTTTCTAGGCTTTTCCACTGACCTGTCTCTTCTTGTATCTGGTACCACACCATTTTTAATACTGTAATAGTGTTTTTCAATATTTTATCTTATATTTTTAAAATAAGCTCTACAGCCAACATGGGGCTTAAACTCATGAGATCAAGAGTTGTACACGCTACTGACTGAGGCAGCCAGGCGGCCCTCTAATAGTGTATTTTAATATTTGGAAAAATAAGTCATTTCATTATTATTCTTCACTAATATTTTCTTATGAATTTTTTTCTTCCAGCTGAACTTTAAAAACGAGTTCATCAAATGTTAAAATTTTTTTTAATATTTTGCCTGAGATAGTTTTATATTTATAGATGAACTTCTAGAAATTAACATTTTTCTCATATTCTCATCTATGAGCATGATATGTTCTCTATTTCTTTTCATGTCTCTAAGTCACAGTTTTAAGGTTTTCTTCATATTGGTTCCAAATATTGATTATCGGGGTTTTTTGCCCTAGGATACTTTTAGTCACTCTTATAAATGAGATCTTCTGGGCATTGCACATTTTTTATGACGATGGTTCATAACCTGGGGTAACAAACAAACTCACCTGTGTAACTTTAAATATGCATGTTCCTTCAGGAGCTAGTCTGAAAGTCAGTCATCGCTGTGAAAGTAACCTTCTATTATTAAAGCTGTTTGATTAGTTATTTGTAACACTGATATTAGAGTAAAAGGCAATTCATTAATTTTAAATTTTGATATATGGAAAAATGAAAAATACTATTTATGCAAATTTTATTCATCACTGAAATTTAATATATATATTCATAATACAATCCTGATATAACAACTTTGAAAAGTTTGATGTCTCAAATCTTTGATCATCTTTATTTGATAATACTTCTAAAAACAAGTGCAAGGCTTTTTTCATTGTTTTTCTCTTGCTTCCCATCTTAGGGTGTTTCTGGGGCTACTAAGGAGCTTCAAAAAAGCATGTTCTAAACTTCCCTGTTTGGTTCCATTCCAAGGGAGTAAAATAAGAGGGAGAAGAAACCCTGCTTTAGAAAGTATGGGGAATGCTTCTATCCTACATGCCGAGAAAAACTATGGGAGGTTTACGTTGACTTGTGAAAGCAGTGGGATCATGAATGATCTTAGCTGTTCCTTTCATCTGTCTGAATTTTAAAAATTTTACAATAAATGTAAATTACTTACATAATTTAAAAAATCCAAAACAAATATGCCAAACAAAATAGATGACACGTCTAGAGGCACAATGTATGGCTGACCATATGTTGAAGGGATCAGAATATAAGCCACCTTGGCATAGGATTATTTTGAGCTGAAGGCAATTGAAAAACACCAGACACAGGAAGAACTCTCCGATCTTGTCCATTCTGCCTGAAAATGGAGGTTTAAATTTCCCTTTGTAAAGGCGTTCCCCTCTCATGTACTAGGAAGAGAACTACTCCTACCTGCATAACAAACCTTACTAAACAACTCTTACTTACCACACATTTCCTGGTCGCCTTGCCACCACTTACCCCCAAACTCCCCCCTCTTCCTTTTTCTAGTCTCTTCAGACTGGATTACTCTTTGTTAAAATGGTATATAAGCATCTGGGTCTAACCACCTCTTTTGTGGTTTTCACTTTTTTCCTGTGAGGGTGTCCCCCGACCCCAATGGTCCTGCCATGTGCATATAAAATAATCTTTTTTGGGGTGCCTGGGTGGGTCAGATGATTAAGCGTCTGACTTCAACTCAGGTCATGATCTCACAGTTCATGGGTTTGAGCTCCGCATCAGGCTCTGTGCTGACAGCTCAGAGCCTGGAGCCTGCTTCGGATTCTGTGTCTTCCTCTCTCTATGTCCTCCCCCACTCATGCTCTGTCTCTTAAAAATGAATAAATGTTAAAAAAAATAAATAAATATTTTTTCCTGTTAGTCTGGTGTTGGTCAGTTTAATTCAGACCCAGTCATTTAACCTAAGAGGGTAGAGAAAAGGTTTTTTCCTCCTCTACAGTGTATTCTGTAAAAGCAGAAAAAGAGGGGGCTTGTAGGAGACTCGCAGCTGACTGTAGGAAGAAGTGCTTCTCAAATTAACTGTGGTGAAGGAGCAGTTTCCACCCCCCCCAGGTATATTATGAATCGTTATTTTTATAAAACACAAAATCACGTGCTATGATCTCACAGCAATGTCAGATTGCTCCAACAGTTTCTAAATGCTTACTCTCAATTTCTGTACTTACTTCATCACAGACTGATAACAGTTCATCACAGACTGATAACAGTTGGTAGATTGGAACTCATTTGCAAACTATTCTTTGAGGAACACTGTACAGGTCAGACCAAATCTGAATCTCTCTAACTACCATTTCCTCTGAAGGTGAGAAAAACAACTACAGAACTGGATGAAACAAAAACAAAAAAAATTTTTTAAAGCTTAAACAGCATAATGAGTGAAACACTACCTAGTGAGGATGGGGAAAGGTTTTGAGCTCAAAGAGGTGAGCAAGAGATGCTTCTGCCCTAGGGGTAGGCAGCACCCCATGAGAAGGAGGCAGCCCTGGAAGGGGCAGGGTGCATATGTGGGGGACTCTGAAGAATGGGGGAGGTGGATATTGGACGAACAGGGCCCAACTGCTCTTCCACTTGGAGATCCAAGAGCAGAGACTGAGCTACCGCAGGAGAGCCTGCCAAAGGCTAGGGACCTGAGAAAACACCCCATACTCGGGGCTGGGGTGATAAAGAGTTGTATTTTGGAAAGTGGGTTAAGGAATATATTCTGATATGTCTTATTAGCATAGAGAAATTCCAATGCCTACCATGAAGACAAAACATCCACTTAAAAATTTCAGCAAGGATCAACAATTATAAAAAGTGACACCACAGATTTGAAAAAGCAAATAGAAACTTCAGAATGAAAAAAATCCAACACCAAAAGTCAGAACTTAAGCAGATTAGATAGCTGAAGAGAAAAATTAGTGAACCAGAAGATGTAGTCAGACTGAAGTATGTAGAGACAAAACATGGAAAATATGAAAGTGAGTATGAGAAAGGGTTACAGGGAGAAGGTCGGTATATATTTTTTATTGACATTTCAAAAGTGAAAAGAAAGGCGCCTGACTGGCTCAGTCAGTGAGTGACTCTTGATCCTTGGACCGTGAGTTCAAGCCCAACGTTGGATGTAGAGAATACTAATAGATAAAAAGTGAAAAGAAAATAGAGCAGAAACAATACTGAAAATATAATGTCTGATAATTACCCAGATATGATTAAAGATCTCAACCCACTGATTTGAGAAGTCCAATAAACACCAAGCAACAAAGAAACCTATAGCTAGACACATATCTGTGAAAACTACAGGAAACCAAAGAAAAATAGAAAACCTCAAAAACCGTGCAAGAAAAGAACCGACGATTAGAGTGACAGCTGACTTCTCAATGGCAACAGTGGAAGCCAGAATACAGAATAGAGAGCAGTGGAAAGGGATCTTAAACTAGTTACCAACCTAAAATTCTCTTCTCACCAAAAAATCCCGTAAAGAATAAAGGTGAAAAAATGTCCTTCAGATTAGCAAAGAAACCAACAGAATTTGACAGCAGCATACCTATCCCTAAAGGAAATACACAAGAGTATTCCTTAGGGAGAAAAAAAACAAAGTGGAATGAAAACTCAAGGATGCAGTGAGGCATGAAAACATAAAATGTGGTAAATATGTACAGTAATCTAAATGAACAATGGTTAAATAAAAAACTATTTTCTCACTCTCTCTTTGAGACCATATGACACAATAACTATTGAGAGATCAAGAGAGGAAGAGACAGTGACCTTAAAAAAAAACTAGACAACAATAACATATGTCAGGAGGCGTACTGTAATTTCTAGGACAACGACTAACTCCTCTAACTTTTTTGATGTCAGGGCCCTTTTCTAGTTAAAGATGATTGGGAACCCCAAATGGATGATGTCTGTGTAGGTTTTGTTTATCAATATTTGTCGCATTAAAAATTAATGCCACCTGGATGGCTCAGCCGGTTGAGCATTGGGCTTTGGCTCAGGTCATGATCTCATGGTTCATGAGCTTGAGCCCCACATCAGGCTTTGTGCTGACAGCATGGAGCCTGCTTAGGATTCTCTGTCTCCCTCTCTCTCTGCCCCTCCTCCACTCATGCTCATGCACGCTCTCTCTCTCTCTCTCTCACACACACACACACACACACACACAAAAATAAACGTTAAAAATTTAAAAATTAAAATCCAGAAATGTAAAATTTAAAATTAAAATCCAGAAATGTAAAAAAAAAACATGTATTTTAAAATGACAATAGGGGCGCTTGGGTGGCTCAGTCGGTTAAGCGGTCGACTTCGGCTCAGTCATGATCTCACGGTCCGTGAGTTTGAGCCCCGTGTCGGGCTCTGTGCTGACAGCTCAGAGCCTGAAGCCTGTTTCAGATTCTGTGTCTCTCTGACCCTCCCCCGTTCATGCTCTGTCTCTGTCTCAAAAATAAATAAATGTTAAAAAAAAAATTTTAAATGACAATAAACCCATTACATGTTAATAGGAATAATATTTTTCATGAAAAATAAGTATTCTAAAACAAAACAAATTTAGTGAAAAGAGTAGAACTGTTTGGTGTTTTGCAAATCGCTCTGATTTCTGGTTTAAGACAGCTAGCTGTTTCTCATATCTGCTTCTACATTCAATCTGTTGTAATATGTTATTTGGTTGAAAAAAAATGAGGAAAATCTGGCCCCACAGAGATATATAATTGGAAGGAGGTATATCTTAACAGGCCTTGCAGATATTTGAGAATATTCTTCTTTGATACTGCACCCAAGACTCAAAAAGTGGTAGTTTCTTAAAGGTAAACTGCAATGTGGATTCTGAAACCGTATCAATGAACTTTGGGTACTGTGTTACATTGTAATCCATTGTCTATCTTATTCTTTGAATAGATGTTTTACCTGTGCATGACTCTGTAACATCACACATTAGTCATCTGAAAAATACTAGTCCACAGAGTTGTGCAGATTTTCTAAATACCGACACATTTGATTACACATTATCAAAAAAATCCCATTTATTCATACCCCCATTGATTACATTAGAAACATCCTTTAAGTCCTGGTAAGCTATTAAGTTTACGGTGGCAGATACAAGTTTTCCAAAATTGTTATTTTCACTTGGAAGTTTGAACTGCATCATTGGGGACAACTACTGTGAGTTGTTTTCCCTTGAAGCAGCAGGCTCACTTCGTTCATTTGTGATTACATGTCTGTCACATACCCAAGTTTGAGGAAGCATGGTTTGTCTGTTAGTCATTCTCTCAACTAAAAATGATGTTATATATGCACAAAATGCTAGGTCAGCTTACAACTGATAACACTGCACAAGTGCTTTTCTGAGAGCCATCAAAATTCTAAGGTTTATAAGCACTAAGGGTATGTTTCCTAATCACGACATAGCTATGTTAGAAATAAAATTAACACAGCAAATGGGAAATCCTCAAATGCTTGCTTAGAAATTGAGAAAACTATGCTAAATAACCTATGAATCAGAAGAGGGGCGCCTGGGTGGCTCAGTCAGTTGAGCGTCCAACTCCTGATCTCAGCTCAGGTCATGATCTCACGATTTGTGGATCGAGCCCTGCACTGGTCTCTGTGCTGAGAGCACAGAGCCTGCTTTGGATTCTCTCTCTCTCCCTCTCTCTGTGCCCCCCCCCCCCATGTGCATACTCACTCTCTCTCAAAATAAACAAACATTTAAAAACAAACACACAAATAGATATCTAACAATAGGAGAATTGTTAAATACATTGTGGTAAATCCACAGGGCAGAGTATCATGCTGCCATTAAAATGATGCTGTAGAAGTATATTTATTGATATAGAAAGATGTTCACAATATATTAAGATGTATAAATATATATATGGGCACATATGTGTGTCTGCAGAGGCACAGAACTTTTTGGATATCAACACGCTGTTAAAGAGTGGGTGGGTATTTGAAATTTTTGTTTTCTTTTTACTTTTACTTAAAAAATGAACAGGTACTACCACTTTCATCAGACTAAACATAACTCTAAATGTTAAAAGAAAAATAAAACACAAAAATACCCCTTGAGAAATGGAGCTAAAACAGTATACACAAAGCAGCCTGTATCCATAAATTGTAAGTTTTTAAACTTCAAATTATTGAAACATAACAGAAATATTACAAATACTGATGTAAAATTTTAGAAGAAAAACTAAAGTGACGTTCTATCAGGAGAAAAATTTTAGAAGGACAGTAAATTAAATCCAACGAGGGTAGAAGGGAATAATAATGAACAGAAATTAATGAAGAAAAACACAACAGAGAGCAAGAAAAGCAAAAATATTTTCTTTAAAAAGATTAATAAAACTGAACTGGAAAATCCACCTCATTTGAAAACTGAACAATATGCTTTTATTATACAGATCTCAGGAGAAATCATCAGAAAATAAGGAAATATTTTAAGCTGAATAACAAAAATAACCACATCAAACTTGTACAATGCAGGTAAAGTAGTACTTACAGGGAAATTTACTGCTGTAAATGCATATATGAGGAAAGAAGGGTGAAAATTTATGAACCCGTCATCCATCTGCATAAGCTATATAATGATCATCAAATTAAATTCAAGCAAGTTAGAAGGAAATAAGAACAAAAATTTATGAGATGGAAAACAAACATATTAGAGGGATTAGCAAAAGTTAAAAGTTGTTCCCTATGAAATGATGAATCTTTGGCAAGACTGGTTAAAAAAAAAAAAGAGAGGACACATGTAGCAGCCAATATGAAGAATGAAAAAGGAGATACTTCATACCCTGCAGACAAGATGACACTGAACCTTTATGCCACAAATTTGAAAATCTATGAAATCGACAAATTTCCCAGAAAAATAAAATTCACCAAAGTGAACACAAAAATAATTAGAAAACCTGGATAATTCTTTACTCATTGACAGAATTAAATCAGTAATTAAAAACCTTCTGGCATAGAAAACTGTAGGCCTAGATGGCACTTCTGACAAGTTCTAGGGAACATTTGGAAGAGAAAATGAATGAGTAGCAGAACAGTCTCCAATTCATTTTATGAAGCTAGCTTAACCTAGATACCAAAACCATTAAGGACAGCATGACAAAATTAAAGGACAGTCTCATTAACGAACATAGGTGCAAATAACCCAAACAAAGCATCAGCAAATCAAACCCAGCAATACATAAAAATTACATCAAGACCAAGTTGGATTTATCAGAGGAATACAAAATTGTTTTAACGTCTGGAACTCAATGACTAGAATTCTGAACACTGAGACAGACTAAAGAAGAAAAAATTAGGCTAATCTCAATAAATGCTAAAACGATTTAGTAAAATTATGTATTTAAACTTTAGGAAACTCTTAGGTCAAGAACAAGATGAAAACATCCACTCCAAAAACTTATATTCAACACTATTCTAGAGGCCCTAGTAAGGGCAAGATAAAGAAATAAAATCAACAAGAATTGAAAAAGAAAAAACAAGTTGTCATTATTTACAGATGGTATAAAGTATATATATAGAATACCCAAAATAATCTAAGGTAAAATTATAATCAGCATTGAGCAAAATTATTCTCATAAATCAAAAGAAAATTTTTAAAAAATATTTTTTAAGAATGTAGAAATAAATCTAATAAAAAGATGTATAGGACCTGAAGAGAGAAAGGTATGATATTTATTTCTTTATTCTTAATTAAGTAGGCTCCATGTCCAACATGGGGCTTGAACTCACAACACTGAGATCAAGAGTTGCATGCTCTACCAAATGAGCCAGCCAGGCACCCCAAAAGTAAGATATTTATTAAGAGAAATTAAACAACTAAAATAAATGAAGAGAAAATGATCTTTTTCACAGACTGGAAGACTTAATACTATCAACAGCCAATTTTTTTAAATGAAAGCAAAAATTCAATGGAATTCCAATCAAAATCCTAACAGGTTTTGTGGAAACTGTCAAGCAGAATCTAAAATGTATATGGCACTGTAAAAGGACAAGAAGATTCAAGATAATTTGGGAGAATAATAAGGTGGGAAGATTTGCTCTATTTGATTTCAAAATTTCAATAATATAAGGCTTATTACTTAAGCATGTATGCTATTGACAACAGGACAGAATATACCAGAGAGCCCAGAAACAGAAGCATACATACATGGCTGGTTGATTTATGAGGAAGAGGGGACTACAGAGTTTTGGGCAAGGATACTCTCTTCATTTTCTTTTTTTTAATTTATTTTGAGAGAGAGAGAATCCCAAGCAGTGGGGAGGGGCAGGGAGAGAAAGAATCCCAAGCAGGCTCCATACTGTCAGCCCAGAGCCTGATGTGGGTCTTGAACTCACGAACTTCGAGACCATGACCTGAGTTCAAATCAAGAGTCGGACATTAACCGACTGAGCCACCCAGGCGCCCCAAGGAGACTCTTCAAATAAGCGTGTGCTCACGTGGACCAGGAGACATGTGCGTGAACATTCATGGCAGCATTGTTCACAATAGGCACCAAGTGTCAACGAACTCAAATGTCCATTAGAATGGGTAAAACACTGGTATAGTCAAACAACAGAATACTACACAGCAATGAAAAGAAATTAACTACAGGCACACAGAGGAATTTGGCTGAATCCTAAAGATAAAACACTAAGCGAAAGAAGCAGACAAAGCAGTACACAAACGGTGTTTCTTTTACGTATGGTTCAAAAACAGGGATAATCTTATTTTGTTGTAATAAATAAAGCTAGCATTTGCTGAGTACATACTATGTGACAAGCATTTTCTAAGTGATTTCCATGCATTAATTCATTTAATGGTTGCAAGAAGTCTCTGAGATACGTGTCATTACTACTCCTATTTTAATTAATAGAAAACTGAGGAACAGGAAAGGTTAAGTAACTTGCCCAAGAGATCACACAGCTAGTAAGTGGAAGAACCATGATTCAAACTCAGGCAGTTTGACATTAGAATCCATGCACTGTCCCTGAAAAAAGGCTCAGGTTACAAAGAGGGAAACTTCAAATTTCTGTTCAAGGCTCTGAGTTATTAATGGAAAAGAAGGGATTACAGCTAAGTAGGTAAAGTCACAGTACAAGAGAGGGCTCTGTATAACAAATCCAGTTTCATGCCTGCTCCAGAATCACCCAGAGGGATCTTCAAAATGCACAGCCTCCATCCCCATTCTCTCTGATGATACATGTGTGAATGCTGCACTGTTGAGATGGTTTAAATGAATTCTCTAGATTTAATAAGTTTGCCAATAAATGTTTTAATCCTTGCATATACAAATCAATCTCTATTGATTAGGAAAAAAACATTAATTATCCTTTATTTTCTTCTAATTCAGGGCTTTGCTTGTGCTACAGTCTTGATGTCTTCACAAATATCCCATAACCACCACCTTTTCCCAACACTTTTGCTGTCTTTATGCCCCTGCGAGAAGTGGCCTCTTTCCACTTTTCTGCCTGTCTCCCACACTGACAGTGATGCCCTCTGTCAACTCTGTACAAGCCTGCATGTCTGCCCGCCTATTCCACCTCCCAACTGCTTCCTCCACTGATCTCTTAGGGACCTAAGGGTCTGTGCCTCTCTATGGTCATTTAGACCTACACTATCAGTATTTATTTATTTCATTGACAGGCACCTGTGTGGTCTGCCCACTTGGGACTATGAGCAACTTGAGGGCATAAACAGGTCTTTCATGGTCACCATAACATACCACATACTGATGAATATGTATAAATATTTGTTGGTGGTAAATTCGTTTCTGAGAGAGGAGTCATGTACACATGACCTTTCTTTACCCTTCCCGTATTCTAAACTACTCCATTTTTGGGAAGGAGTTAGTTACAACAGTGCATATCAGAGTTTCAGAGGAAGGAATGGGTACATCTTTGAGGGATTCAGACAGTCTTCATGAAGCAAGCAGCCTCTGAGATGGGTCCCAAAAAGTAGGGGGAAGGGGAAGACGAGAAGCAGGGTAAGAGGGTGGGGACTACAAGGTAATTAGGAGAGAGGGCAGCCCCTCAGGGGTGCCTGGGTGGCTCAGTGGGTTAAGTGTCCAACTATTGATTTTGGCTCAGGTCACGATCTCATGGTTTGTGAGATCGAGCCCTGTGTTGGGCTCTGTACTGACAGTACAGGACCTGCTTAGGATTCATTCATTCATTCATTCATTCATTCATTCTCTCTCTCTCTCTCTCTCTCTCAAAATAAATAAATAAATAAATAAGAAATGAGGGAAGCAGATCAAGGCATTTTTTTTTTTCCTGACAAGCAAACAATAGTACAGCTTGGAAATGAGTCAACATGTTAGGTGGGTTTGGAATGAACTGTGGGAATATTTAAGGGACTATAATTTGAGCTGAGCTCTCCTCTCCCACCTATGCTGTAAACTGTACACAATCAACTTCCTTCAGTATGAACTTGGACAGGGACCAGAGAAGGTTCTTACAAAGCACTGTTAAGTATGTTATGTAAGTAAATGGAAAGCTTCATCTTTTTAATGGGGAAAGGAATGTTCACTGTAACCAGAATTACTTTGCAAAGCAAATGCTGATACATTGTGAAAGACATTAAAATGATTGAGCATATCCCCACATGCCTATGTACCAAATGTATTTCTTTTTGGTAACTGACCACTTCTGTCCTTGCCCATTTGTATATGAAGCTTAATATCTTCCCTTCCATCGGGGTGAGCTCTCCTTATCTATGTTCAGAATAGAAGCTTTTTCTGTCAATATTCAAGCAAATTAATTTTCCATTTTTTTTTCAATTTCAAATCTGTTGATGTTTTCCTTTATGAATCCCAGTCATTTGAAGTTATAAAAGCTCTCCAAAGATCTGTTAAATAATTTTAGTTTTTGCTAGCTTTCCTACGATTTGATTTGTTTATACAAACTATTCTGTCTGTGGTTTTGTTTTTTGGAGAGGGAGTTGAATCTAAATCGACTTCTGAACTGCTAATTAGTTTTCTCAACACTATTTAAAAAATCCTTCTTTCCCTATTATATTGACTGCACATTAGCACGTGTCCTGCTGAAAAGACTCCTATTCAAGAAGAATGCCTGGTGCTGCCTGGCTGGCAAGCAGTGTTTCCTGTCCTGGGTCCTTCTAAGTGGATCGATGTGATGGCGAGTGTGGCTTGTGCTAGTTGTGTGGGTTGGAAAGTTTAGTAGTGCCTAAAAAGATGAATCCCACTGTGGGTGCCGCAGAGTAGGTAATGTCTGAAGGGGGTTTCTCTTGGCTCACTGAGGGAATGAATGTGCTGAGAAGGTCTTCAAAGCGAGAGTGACTAGACACAAGGAGACAGAGCAAAGGAAGGGAAAGGTTGCCAAGAGGGAAGGCAGAGCATTAATAAATCCTGCTACCTCACAACCTTGCTTGGGCCCAGCATGGTACAGATTTGAAAGCCGTTTTAGCCCACATGCCAAAGGTGGCCTCCCTTGGTTTAGGCCCAACCTGAACATTTGCAGGGCGTGAGGCAAGTGTACGATTGGAAGCCCATGGTCCCATACATCTAAATATTTAAAAGTTATATGTCTGATTTACAGACTGCTAAATATGTTCTAACCTTCTTCCCTGACAAATACATCTTCGTAAGGACCTGGAAGGTTAGGTTCTATTAGGAATTCTTGGGTTCCTCAGAATTCATCACCAGAAAACCATGGCATCTTGGGGTATCTGGCCCTTGGTACGCTTTTTCCCACTTCTAGCTCCATGTCTAATCTTACAGCTTTCTTAGGCCATGGCTGACATCCCAAGGTACAAGAGTTGCCAATCCAAGCACAGATTTTGCAAGCACTTTACAAGGCCACTGACTCCTCTTATAATAGTGTCATCTTCCGCCATTCCTCTACTGATTCTTGGTTTTTTTTTTTTTTAAGTTTATTTATTTTGAGAGAGCGTGCATGCACACAAACACATGGTAGGGACAGACAGAGAGAATCCCCAGCAGGCTCTATGCTGTCAGCACGGAGCCTGACGTGGGGCTCAATCTCATGGACCGTGAGATCATGATCTGAGCCGAAACCAAGAGTGTTGGACGCTTAACTAACTAAGCCACCCAGGCGCCCTGATTCTTGTTTCTTAATGTGGGGTCAGTTAAGGTTCTTAGTTACAAGAAACAGAAACCAACTGTGGCTGATTTAAGCAGAAAAGGAGTTTATTAATAGGACATTGGATTGCTCACAGAATGGTAGGGAGGCCTGTAAAACCAAGACTGTGCTGCACAGTCAGAAACCAAACCCTGAGCTGATCTGATGAAGGCACCACTGCAGCTGTTGTACAGCAGCTGCGGCAGCTTGACACGTTGTCCCCATTAAGGTTAAATGTCGGAAGCCAGCCCGAGTGCCACCACTACAACTATCCCAGTATTCATCCCTGCTGCCACCTGCGAAGTGCCACACGGTCCTTGTTTTTTGTCCCTAGTTATTACACCACGGGTGGCTGTATCGGACTCATGAAACCTGTGTTATGTGCCCATATCTTACCTGCCAAGGAGAGCAAATTTTGGCATTATTAGCTTATACAGCAGAAGGTGGGCTTTGTCCGCCCATCAAGATGGGTGATTCCCTCAACACCCTGCTATCTGAGGGCTCAGATATCAGACAGCCAAAAACAATGAGAAATGCCCCCTACGTAGGGGTTCTATTCACAAGTCTACCTTTAACTGCCCAGGGGACTTTGATCATTGTCACTTAACTTTCTGGGTTGAAAAGGACTCCTCAGTAAAATGATGGGATTTGCCTTGTCATTTCTAAGGTGTCTTGATAATACAAAGAATTCTGATTCTTTGAAAAAAGACCAGCTTGAAAGAATCTATTTCTAAAATTAAAATGCAGTCTAAGATACTGTTTATTATTAAATTTTAGAAACAGTGTTGCTCTAATACCTCTCTAGATATCAAAGGTTGATTTGTCACCATTTCCAGGGTCCTAAATTTACCATCCTTTTCTTTTTGCCAGACATTTCTCCTATCCAGCTGCTCAAAAGACCAAGATCTCTTGACCCCTAATCAATATCGTTGGACAATGGTGCCTCCTAGTGGATGAAGAAACTCCACCTACAGGTGACAGCAAATGATCCTAAAACAGGAGCACCACATCTCTGGATTGGTTGTTCATAGTAACATGTGTCCCTGTATGGTTTTCTGATATTCCCAGAAAAGGAAGGAAGGCAGTTGGGAGCAACAATCCCTGCTCTCTTTACTATGGAGGAACTTTAGTGTTAGCCCTCAGTGTTCTCACTAACCTTCACAGCTAAACACCCACCTCCCCAACCTCCAACATACTTTCATTCATTCATGCATGCATTCATATTTTCTCTCTCTCTCTCTCTCTCTCTCTCACATACATACACACACACACACACACACACACACTCTTTCTCTTTCAGTTAAGGCTGTGAAGGAAAAAAAAAAAAAGGAGGGGAAGGGGCCTCCAGACGGAATCATAATGAATCACATCAGGGAATTTTACAACTGGAAGTTTAAAAGATTTGCTTTAGGCCAGTAACTAATGGTAGCTGGGACCAGAACTTCAGCTTCTTGATTTGTGGCTCTGTGTAACTCCATGTTTCCTGCTCACCTTTTTGAAGGAGGTGGTTATACTTTTCCTTTACCCTAACATGGACTTTTGTTGAGAGCATAGTGATATTCTATTACTTCGAGGGGCTTTTTTAGTTACTGTAAATCATCACGAGTGAAGGGAATCTCACTTGTGCTTTCTTTCCCAACTGACCAGGAGACAGGGTTTCACAGCACTAGGTACGAACTTTCCAAACTACTATTGCTTCGTGTTGTCAACACGAGGCCTACACAGTTCACCTGAGATATTACTGTATGGCTCCAGTAATGTCTGCACAGGGCAAAGTGTCCAAAGGTCAAGGGGACCCTGAACTCTCTTTTCCTACCCTACCCTCTCCCCACAAATCTCTTAACTTAGTCTGGGTCTTAACTAAGTCTAAAAAAATAATTATTCGTGTAAATGCCTTACAGGTCATTCTTTTTAAAAAAAATTTTTTTAATGTTTATTTATTTATTTTTGAGAGAGAGAGAGAGAGAGCACAAGCTGGGTAGGGGCAGAGAGAGAGGGAGACACAGAATCCGAAGCTCCAGGCTCTGAGCTGTCAACACAGAGCCCGATGCGGAGCTCAAACTCACAAATTGTGAGATCATGACCTCAGCTGAAGCCAGACACTTAATATATCTTATTATATCTATTATATCTATCTATTATATCTATATATATCTATGGGATATATTTAAACGAGTTCAGCTCGTTTAAACACATTTTGCTATAAATTTTTAAAAAACGTTTTATGTATTTTTTGAGACAGTATGACTGGGGGAGGGGCAGAGAGGCGGGGGACAGAGGATCTGAAGCGGGCTCTGCTCTGACAGGTTGACAGCAGTGAGCCCGACGTAGGGCTCAAACTCACAAACTGCGAGATCATGACCTGAGTCAAAACTTAACCAACTGAGCCACCCAGGCACTCCCATTTTCTTAAAGGTTCTTAGACCTCGACCTAGTCCTAACTTGTGTTTGCAGGCGAGAGCTCTCAAAGTATCCTGGCCACTCAAAACCAAGTCAATCATAATCATCTCATCAGTGTACTTTCTGTCCTGTGGAAGTTCCTATAATTCTGGTGTCGGTGAGGGTCTTCTGAAGTCTCTCTAACTCTTCTTTTGGCCTGTTCTCTCTAGAAATACAGTTCTCCCTCTTGATCCTCAGAGCCTTGTCTTCATTCAGAGGCAGGGTCCTCAGTGCAGTCCCTGCCACTCAAGGGTAAGGCTCCCAGCCTCCAGGAGGCAGGTCGCCTTCCAACAACACAGATAGGAAAATTGCACCGTGTTCCTTGTAGCCATTTGTGGAATTCAAGGGATCAGGGTCATTCTTTGAGTTCTACTTCTGACTTGTCCTCTGTTTCTGTCTCGGAGAACATCTAAAGGACTATAAATAATCATGCCAGACTGTGATGTGGTTGGTCGTGGAGATGACAAAGGGGGGCTAACTTGGAAAATGATCTCACCCTGGATAACCACATCACAGATTTAAAAAAAATAATCACACAGTTAATTACTGATTTTCTGCTTTCATTTTACTGCCATGTGCACTCTGAAATCAAACTAGCTGGTATAATTCTTCCTTCTGGACAAGTTCCTAGCTAACATGAAAATGTTTACATTGGTACTTATAAAATGATAGATGTATAGATCTAAGTGAAAACAGAGGCATAAGCATAGGTATCTGCCCAAGACTGAACTGCTCCAACTCAGCAAGAAAAAATGGAGCCATGACTGGGTCCTCCTCATGAGAAGATGCCATGTACCCATGAATTATTTCTACGTTTCAAACACAACAAGAAAAAAAAAATAGGGAGTTCTTTGGATGTTCAAATAACATCACAATTTGCAAACAGCAAAACTCTGCATGTGGACAAATAAAATTCAGCAGCTAATGAGACACATCCTTTGAGTGTTACAGGACGACACAGATACCTCAATTTATGATCCTCACAGACCAGGATTTTCACATGAGTCACTCTTCTGGGATAAGATACTGAAGGTTCCTGTTAAATGTGGAGATGTTAATAGCTAATAGCAAAGATTTACTGAGCATTTAACTGCACACCAAGTGCTATTTTAAGTGCTTTATGTATAATAATTTATTTAATGCTCATATCAACAATGAGGAGACAGGTACTATTTTGCAGATGAGGAAATTGAGCCTTAAGACAAATGTTACATGACTTGTCCGGGGTCACGTGGTTAGAAAGCAGCACGGCCAGGATTTGAACCTAAGCTCCTCGCTCCAGAATCCTGAGCTCTTAACTTCGAATCCCAAGGCTCTACAATCAACAGAATTTATGACAGTGAAGGGTATGGTTGAGACTTTCTAGGGTTTTGATGATCAGAGCACTTGCTTATTTCATCCTGTTCTCACTAACTGTAGGTTGAAACTGAGGTGCCAAGAGGTGAGGTGGGCCCTGTCCTGATGGTTGTGACTCCTAAAGTCCATCTCTAGCCCAATTTCTTCTCCTGGGAGCTAGACTCATATGGGCAGCTGAATACAGGCCATCTATAGGCAGGTGTCCCACAATCACCACAAACTAAGATGACCCGGAAGTTAATTAATAATTTTCTTCCCCAAACCTTATTTCGATCTAAAAGGAATAATCTGTCTTCAACTTGTAAAGGTTTTTGGCTGTTATCTGAGTAAGGCCTCTCCTCTTCATCATTCCTTCTATATTCTACTTCTACAACATTCCTGTTTATGTCTATTGGATATTCTCAATATGGCCTGCATGAGTTTTAGCTTTCCTTTCATAAGTTACCATCTCTAACTGTGCTTTGCTCTCTAATGGTTTCTCATACTTTCTTTCCTTTTATCTTCTTGAGGACTTTGAAGTCCCTTTCAGAGTCTTCTATTATTTCCATTTCCTCCAGACCATATTTCCTACCTGTTGAGTTTGTTGCGGGATGTTTTTCCTTGTGTGCTTTGAAATTTTCATCTGAACACTAATCTTAAATGGGGGTTTCTTGGTTTTGTTTTTTTTTTCCCTTCTGTCCCCCTTTAGCTAGCTGGCTAGCTAGATATGATGGCTACAGCTTTTCTCAGCCACTGTTTGAGGCTGAGGGGTTCTGTCCCACCCCTGGATTTCATGCGGTGAGCCAGACACCAGTTCCTTTCCCTTAGGGGCTCTTGGTCCCTATTACAATGAAGAAGTTGAACTCCAAATCCCCTCTTGCCTGGAATTCTTTATGGACCCTCTACTACATTTTTCGTATTGTGTCTTAGGGGTCTCTAATGCACAAATCTGATTATATTACCGCGTTGGTAAAATCACTTCAGTGTCTCCATCACCTATAGAATAAAATTTAAAGTCTGGTTAAATGTCACCTCCTCAGAAAGGGCTCCTATGAACACCCTATCCTCATCATTCTGTATCCCTGATCTGGCCCTTGTTCTTCATAGTGCTTGTCACTACTTGCTTTTGTTGCTATATACTTATTTGTCAGTGTGTCTCTTCCACTAGATTGTAAGTTTCATGTGGATGTAGACTTTGAATTACTCACTGTTAAGCCCTCAGCACCGAGAACAGTGTCTGGTACATTGTAGGCATTCAATAAATATTTGTGAAGGGAGGAGTTGGTATCTTTAACATGACATCAAAAGTACTAGATGTATCAGAGCAAGTAAGAGTGAGGGCACTAGAGTCAAACAGCCTAGGATGGAATCCCGGCTGCAGCACACCAGCTTTGTGACCTTGAACCAGTTGCCACCTTGTAAGCTGCAGTTTTCTCATGTATAAAATGGGCATAGTGGCTAATCTTGGTGGGTTGTTGAGGGAGGAATTGAGAGATAATCAAAATGTATAAAGTGTAGCATGCAGTTGCACACATCATCGGTGGTTTTTATTATTACATGTTCAAACTCATCTGCGATCATTCTCTCATCCTACACCATGTTCCAAAGTAATACCCCGCCATTACGAACAGTGCCCCAACCATATAAACTGACTTGCATTTCTGGCCATTGCACACTTTCTTTGCCCTGTTCGTAATGTGTACCTCCTTTCCCACTTAAAATCAATTTGCTTTCCCATACTCCATTCAACTCTCCCACCTGGAACCCCAGCCCAAGCATGGAAAGAGCAGCAGGCTTTTATTTGCCCCTGGTTGGACATGGAAGGGATTCTGGATTCAAAAGGAAGCTACTCCACAGAGGGTCAGATCAACAACTTAGGATCCTCAGCTTTCTAGAAAAGAAGTGGGAGACTGAGGGGCGCCTGGGTGGCTCAGTCGGTTAAGAGTCTGACTTCGGTTCAGGTCATGATCTCGAGGCTCGTGGGATCGAGCCCTGCGTTGGGCTCTGTGCTGATAGCTCAGAGCCTGGAACCTGCTTTGGATTCTGGGTCTCCCTCTCTCTCTGCCCCTCCCTCGCTCATGCTCTGTCTGTCTGTCTCTCTCTGTCAAAAATAAACAAACATTTAAAAAAATTAAAAAAGAAAGAAGTGGGAGACTGAGAAAAAAAATCAGATAAGTTTATTCACTCATTCATTCACATTCTATCTGTCTGGAACGAAGTAAGGGAAGCCAAAAGAAATAACTTGGACTTGAAGGTCATGCAGATTTGGGTACTGGGGAGCCTCTCTGGGGGCTGTGTGCCAGCCCTTGGGTAAACAGGGAAAGCTGCTCTTTCCAGAGTAAAGTAGATGCAAAACCTGAGGGATGAAGGGAGCAGTGACCTTGGTTCCTGAGGTCTTTCTTTCTAGTTCATATGAAGCCTTTTCTTTCTTTAAAGTTCATGAGGCTCCTGTAACTTTACATCTTTACTACTTATGTCTAGTTTTGTCTCTTCCATTACCACTGGGCAAGCTCCTGGTCATCTTTCAAGTCTCAGTATGTCCCCTTCCTCCCCACCTTCCCCTCTCCCTCCCTTCTCATTGTAATTGTTTCCATGTCTGTCCATCTCTGCCCAGAGCTTCTAGCTTTGTCTCACAGGTAGTAGACATTAAGAAACAAGACTGCTAAATGGATGAAGTTGGTGACAGAGTTAGGACAATAGTACAGGCCGCTCCACTTGTCCTCTAACGTTTCACTCACTCTCTCCCTCACTAGGGAAATGACCTACCAAGTAGGGATACCAAACGCGAGCAAAGAGATATTGAGTGACAGCAAATAGGGAGCACATCTCAGAACTGAGCCAGGATGGGGGCTCTGCACAGCAGGAGTGCTGGGCACTGGCTGAGGAATAGGGAGTTTGGTGAAGGATGAAACGAAGGAGTACCAAAGTCTTCATTTCCCCTTGTTTTTGATATAGTCTCTTTATACCTGGCTTCTCTGACACCTTGCTGTCATGGCTTTTTCTTTGCATCTCTTCAGCTATCCCTTCTCGAATTGCATTCATTAGCTATTCCTCCTGTTTTACAACCTTTCAAATTTGGGAGACCCTCAGTCCTCAAGTCCTGTTTTCTTCTCCTTCTCTATACCCTTCTAACCCATCTGAATAGCGATCATCCCCAAGCCTCTAGATTTCTCCCTTTGCTCCTAATCCACATATTCCACTTCATCTTTCAACTTCACTCAGACATCTCACAGAAGCTTCAAACTCAACATGTCCAAAATATATTTCACCATCTAATTCCAGGCACCATCACATATTCATATTCAGTGCTCAAGCCAGTAACCAGAGTCAACTTTGTCTCCTGCTGCCTTACTTCCTTTATCCAGTTATCAAATCCTGTCCATTCTAATTCCTAAAGATCTTCAGGTTTTATTTATACTCTTTCATCTCTATTGATACTAATCTACCCTTGCCATCAATGTTCATACTGAATCACTATAATGGTCTCCTAATTCTCCCCACATCCAAATCCAACCCTACAGGAATACTGTAGCCAAAGAATGCTTTAAAAATAAATGTCCAGGGGTACCTGGGTGGCTCAGTTGGTTAAGTGTCCAACTACTGACTTTGGCTCAGGTCATGATCTCACGGTTTGTGATTTCGAGTCCCACATCAGGCTCTGTGCTGATGGTGCAGGGTCTGCTTCAGATTCATATTCTCTCTCTCTCTCTCTCTCTCTCTCTGCCCCTCCCTTGCTTGTGCTCTCTCTCTAAATAAACAAATAAACTTAAAATAGATGTCTGATCATACAGTTTTGCCTGCAATAGCATCCACATCTTTAAAATCCCAAACCCTTGCCATATCTTAAAAAGGCTCATCAAGATTTTGCTTCTATTTCTTGTGAACCTCTTGAGCCCTTAGTGGTATGCGCGAGAAATATGAAGGATATCTTTAAGACAAGCCACACTTTCCAGAGTCTGGCAAAAAAAACAAATACTAATATTCAAAGACACTGTCTACTGACTCAAGTCAACAACCAGTAAAAGGGCGCTGGTCTCTAGGTCTGATTATTACAAACTCTCTTGGGTCTAGTCACCTCACAATGATCCAGAAACCAGTATAGTAAACAGCATTCCGGTTAAGTCCACAGATACGGATGAAGGCCACACAAATAAATCAGAATTTATCTACAATTCTCCCTGTCAAGATATACACATACAATCACAGTTTTAGAATGAAATGTCCTAGTAATTAGTAAATACCTGAGATATTCGTTCAGTTCTTTAGATCACAATTTAAAATTACAGTCTAACTGGACACCTGGGTGGCTCAGTCAGTTGAGCATCTGACTTCGACTCAGGTCATGATCTCATGTTCATGGGTTCGAGCCCCACATTGGGCTCTGTGCTAACAGCTCAGAGCCTGGAGCCTGTTTTGGATGCTGTGTCTTCCTCTCTCTCTACCCCTCCCCTGCTCATGCTCTATCTCTCAAAAAAAAAAAAAGGGTAAAAATTTATAAAATTACAGTCTAACTCTCATACAGTGCTGGTGGGAATGCAAAGTGGTACAACACCTATAGAAGGAATTTGACATTAGCAATAGCATGAAATGACATATGCACAAGGTCACTAATGTAACAGAAAAAGCCTGGAAATGATCTAAATGTCCATTAGTAGGGGACTGGCTTAATAAACTATTTTATATCCATAATGGAGAATTAGCAGTTATAAACAGGAATGAAGAAAATGCCTACATACTGCTATGGAGAAATCCCTGGTGTTTTGATATTGTTAAATTAAAAATAATCAATGTTTTCAAGAGTATATATAAGAGTATAAGAAGGGGAGGCAGTACAAAAAGATAGAATATACACATTTTTTTTATTTTCAGAGATAAATAAAACTAAAATGACTTAGTTTTAATTTTGAGAAATAATTTCCTCTAAGATAGGAAGTGAATGGGATGAAGTGAGTAAATATGTTAATGTGGTAAGGAACCCAGATTTTCAGAGAGAAGATATACAAATAGAAAATTTAAAAAGTTAAGTAAAAACCCTAATTTCTCTTAAAAAAAAACTGTACATTATGGAAAACTTTAAAAGTAGAAAGTAGAGAGTAATGAAGCCTCATATACCCAATGCCCTGTTCCAGCAATTGTCAACTTACCAGCTAATCTTGTTTAACCTACAGTTCAAACCCAGTACCCACTGCTCACCCCTCACCTGATTTCAAGGCAAATCCCAGACATTAATATCACCTTATGCATAAATATTTCAGTACTGATCTCCACAAGATAAGGAATGTTTGTAAAACAACTGCAACAACAAAATTATGTTAAAAACCAACAATTAGTCATTATCTAGTAAATGGCTCATAAAGAAAAATCTGTAATTGTTACCTTAAACTGGGAATAATGGTGTAAACTCACGGTTTCATTTTGTTTAGTTTTGATTGAAGACAAGTTTTTAGTTTAAATATATTTTTTTGTTATTTTATTTTTTACTGTTTATTCATTTTTTGAGAGAGAGAGAGAGACAGAGTATGAGCAGGGGAGGGGCAGAGAGAGAGGGAGACACAGAATCCGAAGCAGGCTCCAGGCTCTGAGCTGTCAGCACGGAGCCCAACGTGGGGCTTGAACTCACGAACTGTGAGATCATGACCTGAGCCGAAGTCAGATACTTAACCGACGGAGCCACCCAGGTGCCCCGAAAACTTTTTAGTTTAGAATAAATTTAGATTTACATAAAAATTGCAAAGACAGCACAGAGAATTCCCGTATACCTCTCACCCAACTTCCCCTAATGTTAACATCTTCGGTAACTATAGTACATTCGCCAAAACTAAGAGCGTTAACACTAGCATGTTGCTATTGATTCAACACCAAACTATTTGGACTTCAGTTTGTTGACTATTGTACTTTGTTCCAGGATCCCATGCAGGACACCACAATGCATTTTGTCATTAAATCTCCTTAGTCTTCTCTGGTCTGTGACAATTTTTCAGTCTTTCCTGGTCTTTCATGACCTTGACCATTTAAAAAAAGGTGTTTTATAGAATGTCCCTCAATTTTGATCTGTGTGAAGGTGGCTGTTGTTTTTTTAGATGGGGGCTGAGGGTTTGGGGGAGGATATCAAAGAGGTGAAGTGCCCTTTTCATTACATCACCTCTACATGACACTGGTGGCATTAACTTGACTTCTTGGTTAAGGGGAAGGGGGTGAGCCAGCTCTCTTCACTGTCAAGCTGTTGTGTTTCTCCTTTCTATCCTCTGTTCTTTGAAAGTGAGTCACCAAGTCCAGCCCACAGTGAAGGAAGGAAGGGGATTATCTCTATCTCTTGGAAGTCAGTGGGCGGGGGGCAGAGTATATACATATACTGTTTGGAATTCCGGAAGAAAGATCTGTTTCTTCTTTCCCATTTTTAATTTATACAATAATTTATTTATATCAGTATGAACTCACATATATTTATTTTACGCTTTGGGTTATAATCCAGTACCATGTTATTTTGTTGCCCAAACTGTGCCAGGTTTGGCCACCGGGAGCTCTTTCAGGTTGGCTCCTGTCACCCTTTGACATGCCCCTATTTTTTGTGTTTTGAGCACTTCCTTACTTTCAGACACTGTAAAATGCTCCAGGCTCATCTTGCATTTTCTGTGCCCCAGTTGTAGAAGTGATCATTTCTCCAAGGAGCCCTGGCTCCTTCTATCCAAGAATGGCATTTAGAAGTGAAGATCTATTGCTTCTTGGCCTTTTGACTAAGATCAAGGGTAGAAGTGAAGATCTGGGTGTGGATGTGTTCATTACCACTGGGGTGTCACTGCTTCTAGACCCTCCCAGTGGACAAAGCTAGGAAATGCGGGTGTGTGTACTAATCTGTGCACATGTATCTGTCTTCACTCTTGCTTATTTATAACTTCTTTCTCTGACAGAATGTACACTTCTGAATATTTTAAAAAACCAACACACAAAAAAGGCAAATTAGGGGAAAAATATTTGCAAATATATGTAAAGGGTAAATATCTGTAGTAAACACAAGACTTCTTACAAAGTGACCAAAAAAACCCCCAAAACCCCTAAAAAAAATGAATGGATGAAAAAGAAATAGGTAAGTATACTTTAAAAAATATTTGGGGTGCCTGGGTGGCTCAGTCGGTTAAGCATCCAACTTCAACTCAGGTCATGATCTCACGGTTTGTGAGTTCGAGCCTGGAGTTGGGCTCTGTGAGGACAGCTTGGAGCCTGGAGCCTGCTTCAGATTCTTTGTCTCCTTCTCTCTCTGCCCCTCCCCCTCTCATGCTCTGTCTCTCAACAATGAATAAAATGTTAAAAAAATTTTTTTTTAAAAATCTGACTATCCAATGAAATAAAGACAGTCTCTTCAGCAAGTGGTGCTGGGAAAGCTGGACAGCAGCATGCAGAAGAATGAACCTGGACCACTTTCTTACACCATACACAAAAATAAACTCAAAATGGATGAAAGACCTAAATGTAAGGCAGGAAGCCATCAAAATCCTTGAGGAGAAAGCAGGCACAACCCTCTTTGATCTTGGCTGCAGCAACTTCTTACTCAATATGTCTCTGAAGGCAAGGAAAACAAAAGCAAAACTGAACTACTGGGACCTCATGAAGATAAAAAGCTTCTGCACAGCAAAGGAAACAATCAGCAAAACTAAAAGTCAACCAACAGAATAGGAGAAGACATTTGCAAATGACAAATCAGATAAAGGGTTAGTATCCAAAATCCATAAAGAACTTATCAAACTCAACACCCAAAAACCAAATAATCCAGTGAAGGAATAGGCAAGACATGAATAGACACTTCTCCAAGGAAGACATCCAGATGGCCAACCAACATATGAAAAAATGTTCAACATCACTCACCATCAGGGAAATACAAATCAAAACCACAATGAGATACCACCTTACACCTATCAGAATGGCTAACATTAACAACTCAGGCAACAACAGATGCTGGAGAGGATGCAGAAAAAGAGCATCTCTTTTGCCCTGCTGGTGGGAATGCAAACTGGTACAGCCACTCTGGAAAACAGTATGGAAGGTCCTCAAAAAATTAAAAATAGAACTACCATATGACCCAGCAACTGCACTACTAGGTATTTACCCAAGGGATACGGGGATGCTATTTCGAAGGGACACGTGTACCCTAATGTTTATAGCGGCACTATCAACAATAGCCAAAGTATGGAAAGAGCCCAAATGTCCATCGACGGATGAATGGATAAAGAAGATGTGGTATAAATATACAATGGAGTATTACTCGGCAATCTAAAAGAATGAAATCTTGCCATTCGCAACTACGGGGATAGAACTAGAGGATATTGGGGTGCCTGGGTGGCTCAGTGAGTTAAGCGTCCAACTTTGGCTCGGGTCATGATCTCACAGTCCGTGAGTTCCAGCCCCATGTCAGGTTCTATGCGGACAGCTCGGAGCCTGGAGCCTGCTTCGGGTTCTGTGTCTCCCTCTTTCTCTGCCCCTTCCCTGCTCGTGCTCTGTCTCTCTCTCTCTCTCAAAAATAATAAATAAACATTAAAAAAAATTTTAAAAAAAGAACTAGAGGATATTATGCTAAGCGAAATTAGTCAGAGAAAGACAAATATCATATGACTTCATTCATATGAGGACTTTAAGATACAAAACAGATGAACATAAGGGAAGGGAAGCAAAAATAATATAAAAACAGGGAGGAGGACAAAAACATAAGAGACCCTTAAATATGGAGAACAAACAGGGTTACTGGAGGGGTTGTGGGAGGGGGGATGGGCTAAATGGGTAAGGGGCACTAAGGAATCTACTCCTGAAATCATCGTTGCACTATATTCTAACTAACTTAGATGTAAATTAAAAAAATAAATAAAAATTAAAAAAAATATCTGACCATACTAGTAACAAAACAAATGCAAATTAAACCAAAGAATAATTGTGATTTATCAAAATGTAGACATCAAAAGTAGATGCTGTCATCTACTACTGGTTTGAATGGAAACTGGTACAATCTTTATGGAGAGTGACAGGACATTATGTAAAAGGAGTTTTAGCTGTATTGCTGACATCTGCTAGGTGAGGTCTCCTGTTGAAAACAACAAAAAAATGGGATAAAAAACTAGCTGGAAGGATCAGGTACTAACCAAATTGTCAGGAATGTTGACTAAAATTTGGGAGAGAACGGGAACTCAGAGAAATCAAGAATCAGAGTCCTTCTTGCCCCGTGGACATCTGCTTTCACAGAAGATCTCTAAGGGAGAACAGGTCAGAACTCAGAGGAATCTCAGAAATTACTCTTCAACCTTGAGCTAAATCCCTAAAGAGCTATGGTTACCAGCAGTAATCAGTCCCCTCACAAACTTGCAATCTGGCTTGACCTCTGAGTGGTCTTAAAAATCTAAGACTTAGGGGCACCTGGGTGGCTCAGTCGGTTGAGCATCTGACTCTTGATTTTGGCTCAGGTCATGATCCCAGGGTCGTGGGATCGAGCTCTGCATTGGGCTCTGTGCTGAGCATGGAGCCTGCTTAGGATTCTGTCTCTCTCCCCCATCCCTCTCTTTACTCGTGTGTTCTCTCTAAAATGAATAAATAAATCTAAGTCTTAACCTTATTAAGATAGTTCCAAACTGCAAGTGCCTAAAGGTGCCTAGTAGAAGCAAATGAAGTCCTCTCTGGAAGAATAAAGTGCCATTCTAGGCCAGTAATTTTTGGGAATGAATCTAGTATATGAAGGGTAAGAGACCTTGATCAAGAACCAGCAGAAAGTGATAGACAATAAAGACAAACCCACAGGGACTTCATATATTGAGATTATCCAGCACAGATGATCATATAAGGAAGTGTATTATGTTCCAGAACATAAAAGCTGAGCTTGAATTTTTTTTTTGCAAGAAAATGAAAATAATGAAAAGTGATGTAGATTTTCAAAAGAAAAACATGCAAAATACAGACAAGAAGGTGGAGGATATAGAGAATAGCATAAGGCACACCTATATCTATACTAAATTGGGTCACAAGGTGCTGAGAGGAAGACAAGGGCAGAGGCAATATTTAAAGAGATAATGGCTGAGAATTTTCCATAACCACAAATAATACCAGTACACAGACTGAAGAGACTTAAAGAATCTCAGGCAGGATTAAAACACTTCCCCCACCCTGACACACACCCACAGTGAAAACAAAAGATGGAGCAAACATTTTTTAATAACCAGCGAAAGAGAGATTATCCTTAGATTAGTGACAGTCTGCTACCTGAATTCTCAACATCAACTGAAGCCAGAAGACAGTAGAGTATCTACTGCAAAGAAAATGCCAACCTAGAATTCTCTACTCAGTGAGTATCCTTCAGCACCAAAGGGAATACAAGGAAATCCTGAAACCAATAAAAACGGAGAGTTTGCACCCAGCAGACTGACACAGGGAAAATGAATCCTGATAAAACCTCAGAGATTTGAAAGAATAATGAACAGAGAAAGGACAAGTGTGGGGGTAAATCTAATCTAATAATAAAATAAGTTGGAGTGATGTAAATACGTGTAACTTATGTATTTATACACACACATATAAATATGTAAAAGCAACCGCCTGTAAGTCAAAAGAGGGACTTCGTCCTATTTATTTGGGAAGAGAATAATGGCATCAATATTAGAGCATGATGAATTAGGAAAATGTGCTGTAATTTCTGAGGTACACACTAAGATAACAGAAAAGAGTATGTAAACTTCCAAATTAATAGAGGAAAAAATGGAATGACAAAACATATTCAGTTGACCCAAATAAGTCAGGGAAGGCAAGGAAGAGAAATACGTAATAGGTGGTATGATGGAAAGCACATGAGAAGACCAGACATGTAAAATCAACTATCCCCAAATGTAATTAAATGTAAATGTACCAAATGCTCCAATTAAAAGACAAAGATTGAGAGTCTAGAATAAAAACCTTAATTATATGCCTTTAAACAAGAGACACATCTAAAACCCAAGGGTACAAAAAAGTTGAAACTTAAAAGGGAGGAAAAAGAACCCTAGAAAATTAAACACAAAGTAGAAGGATGAAATAACAACAAGCAAAATTACTAAAATAGAACATAAATATGCACTGAAAAGGATTTACAAAGCTCAAAGTCATCACTTAAAAGACTGATAAAACTGGAAAATATCTAGCAAGGCTGAGAAAGAAAAAGAAAAGTCACAAATTACCAGTTTCAAAAATGAAAAAGATCCTTCAGAGATATTATGAACTAATTTGTGCCAAAACGGTGTGAAGTTTCAATAAAATACACTCATCCCCAGCAAAATGCAATTCACCAAAAGTGAGAGTAATAAATAGAAAACCAAATATTCCTATAAATATTTAAGGAATTCAATCAGAAATGAAAACCCTTCTCACAAGAAAGTCTGGCCTGAACGGGTCTATAGGTGAGTTCTACCCATCATAAAGAGAACAAAACAAAACCAGAGAACACTCCCCAACTCATTTCATGAGGCTAGCATAACCTGGATATGAAAGCCTGATACCGACAGTATAAGAAAATTATAGTATAATCTTCCTATAAATATAGATGTAAAAAGTCTGAAAATACACACACACACACACACACACACACACACACACACACAAAACCAAATCTAGCAATATATAAAAAGGAATCTAGGGATTATATGTCACGACAAAGTTTGGTTAACCAAAGAATTAATGAAATTCACTCCATTAACAGATTAAAGAAGGAGTCATATGATCATTTCAACATATACAGGGTAAAAGAAGCATTTGATAAAATTTACCAACTATTCATGCTTAGCAAACTCTAAGATCAGAACTAATAAGAAAGGTAACTGCTATCACCGTTTTGAACGTTAATCCACTGCAGTAAAGGCTAGACAAAGAAACATGTAAAAGAATGGAAGAGGAATAAACAAAATTCTCCTCATACACAGATGATATGATTAGGTATGCAGAAAATCCAAATGATTCTACAGGTAAATTACTAGAACTGATACAGCTTGATGAATAGAAAGGAATACAAAGTCACTACAAGGAAGGAGGGAAAGAGAAAAGAGATGAGAAACAGATCTACCTTTGAAAACAAATACTTAAGAATAAATCTAATGAAAAAGGTATACAACCTCTCCAGAGTAAAGCATAAAATGTTACTGAAAGAAATCAAAGATCTAAAAAATGGGAAGACAGACACCATGTTCATGAATTGGAAGACTCAATACCGTAGCCATGTCAATTATTCTCAAGTTGCTATAAAGATTTGATACAATAATTCAAGGCAAAATCCCAACGGGGTGTGTGTGATAACCTGATTCTAAAATGTGTATGGAAAATGCAGAGAAGTACATCTCTCAAGAACTGGCTGAAGAACAACAAGGTAAAAGGCCCTGATCTACCAGTTACCAGGACTTCCTCCAAAGCTACAGTTAATAAGACAACATGCTCTTGGCACAATGCCAGGCAAATAAATACACTAATGGACCAGAATAGAGCCGGAAACAAGCACACATGTATATGTGTTTGATTTATGGCAAAAGTGCTACTGCAAAGCAGTCTTTTCAGTAATTGGGCTGAGACTGCTGAATAGCTACATGGAAAGAAATGAAATTGGGGGCGCCTGGGTGGCTCAAACAGTTAAGTGTCTGGCTCTTGACTTCAGCTCAAGTCATGATCTCACTGGTTGTGAGTTCAAGCCCCATGTCGGGCTCTGTGCTAACAGTGCTGATTTTGGGGATTCTCTCTCTCCCTCCTTCCCTCCCTCCCTCTCTTTCTCTCTGCTCCTCCCTGCCCCCCAATGTGTGCTCTCTCTCTCTCTCTCAAAATCCATAAACTTAAAAAAAAAAAAGAAAAGTAATTGGACTACTACCTCATAACGTACTCCAAATGAATTTCAGATGTATGATAAAACATAGGAGGATATCTTCATAATCTCAGAATAGTAAATATTTCTCAAACAAGATACAAAAACACTAACCATGAAAGAAAAAAATTGTTAAACTATATTAAAATTACAAACCTCTGTTAATCCAAAGGTACCATTACAAGAATGATGAGAGACACTGCTAAGCAGCAATTAGAGAAGAGTAATGAGGAGAAACCACAACGAGATTCTACTACAAACCAACTGGTAAAAATAACAAATTCTGACAATACCAAATATTAGCGAGGGTGTGCAGCATAGGCAGTAAGTAATCATGAGAACAAAAGGAGGGTGCTGTTAATGAGGACTAACAACGGGTTTTTAAGACAAGGGCAGTACCTGGAAAACCAGGACTTGGATCACCTTGGAGAGGCAAAGATCACTGTTTATACATCTACTTCAGAAAATAGCTTGGCATTATCTTGGAAAAATGAAGTTGTATATACTCCAAGACTTTATCAATTCCACTCCTAGGTTTATGCCCTATGTAAATGTGTACTTATGTATACCGGGATATATGTACAAGATTGTTTACAATAGCATTGTTCAAAATAGCCAAATCTGAAAACAACCCAAATACAGAGTGACATTAAAATGAGTAATTGTGAATGTTTGTTCACTGCAATACTATATAGCGATAAAATGAAGGAGCCCAAAGCAATATAGATCTTATAGACCAAAAAAGAGTATATGCTGTATGATTTCATTTAAATAAAGATTTTAAAAGACAGATAACACTGAATTATATTACTCAGGGATGCCATATGGATGGTATAGATATGAAAGTATGGAGGTGAAGTCTAGATTAATGTTACTTCTGAGAGAAGAAGGGGATTGTGGTAAGAGGAATACAGGGGCTGCTGAAGTGCAGGCAGTTTTTACATTTCTTGACCTAGGCTGTAGGTACATGGGTATTTACTTTACAATAATATCCTTAAGCTGGATAGTTCTGGGTATGCATTTTTCTAAATGTAATAGATCATATAAAAAAATTCTATATGTGATGTAGGTGTTTGTATGTATTCACACACTCTTTAACCTATTAATTATATTCCTAAAAACTTAATTTGAGGAAATAAAGCAATCAAGGGGTGTGAACAATTGTACAAGAATATTACTAATCATAACATTACTTCTAAGAGGGGAGAAACAGAAAGCAGTGTAAATGTCCCACTATAAGGAAATTATTAAATATGGCACATGCATATAATTTAGATATCTTAATGCAGCCATTAGACTATCGTATCTAAAAAGTATTTACTGGTATAGCAAAATGCTTAAAATTAATGAGTGAAAAGAATTGGGAAACAAAACTGCACATGTAAAATGAGTGTAATTGTGATAATGAATATAAGCAGAAGAAAATGTTCTGAAATGCTCATTGTGATTAACTTTTGCAAGTGGTATGATTTCTGTCATTATAATTTTCCATGATTTCTAAATTTGTACAAGGTGTGTGTATTGTAAAGATTATTTACACTAGAAACTACTCATATTTTTTATATTTATTTATTTATTTATTTATTTATTTATTTATTTAACGTTTTATTTATTTTACAGAGAGAGAGAGAGAGAGAGAAAGAGAGAGAGAGAAAGTGGGGGAGGGGCAGAGAAAGAGGGGTACAGAGGATCCGAAGCAGGCTCTGCACTGACAGTGGAAAGCCTGATGTGGGGCTCGAACTCACAAACTGACAGATCATGACCTGAGCCAAAGTTGGACGTTCAACTGACTGAGCCACCCAAGCACCCCTATAATTTAAAAATTTTTTTAAAAATTTATTTATTTTGAGAGCAAGAGCACCCACAAGCAGAGGAAGGGGGGAAAAGGAGGGGGAGGGGGAAGGGGAGAGGGGGAGGGGGGGAGAGGGGGAGAGGGGGAGAGAGAGAGAACACCAAGTAGACTCCACACTGTCAGCACAGAGCCCAATGTGGGGCTCAAACTCACCAACTGTGAGACTATGACCTGAGCTGAAACCACGAGAGTCCAATGCTGAACCAACTGAGCCATTCAGGTGCCCCATATAATTTTTATTTTTAAATGAAAAAACTTCTTTTAAATAATGGAAAACTAACTGAATTTTTTAATTTTGTGTATGTAAACTTATTTCAAAATTACTTTTACTAGTTGAAGATCAGCTTTTGTATACAAAAATATTTGCCAGAGTAACAGCTTCAAATTCATTTCTAAGATAGTAGACATCAGAATGCAGTTTGTTTTCTAATGCAGCATTCAAAGGTTAAAATCTATTCTACAGTGTAACATCTCAATCTAGGGCTTTATACAAAAATTGGGACACCTCCATTTTTATGTTAACAGATGTCAAAATGATACAGTAATTATGGTTAGAAGTTAAAAACAAAAAAAATCCAAACTCTGCAATTATCTTAATAGGTAATTATATTTTGTTTGCAGATCCAGGAGTTTGTCAACTTAAAGCCCTTCTTGTATTTATCTCTTTTTCAGTTTGTGCAGGAAAGAGTTAACATAGCAGGCCTAAGCTTCTGAAGGGCTTGAAAGGCCTGCCTACCAAGTTAGCTCTTGATTGGCATCTGGCAACTTGGACGGGTTCCTCCCGTCCTAAACTGAAAAGAGTGGCCCACTGTGTCTAAACTGTTTGTGCAAACAATGTGATTTATCCTGAACACCTGCTTCTCTCTGGGAGGCTGGAAGATGGTACGTGCCAAGCAGAGGGTGCCTACATGACCAGCTCCCAGTAAATACCCTGGGTGCTGAGTCTCTAATGAGCTTCCCTGGCTGGCAACATTTCACATGTGTTATCACAACTGGTTGCTGGCAGAAGACCCTTGGAAGCTTGTGCCTGGCTGTCCCTGGACTTCAACTCATATACCTTTCCTCTTTGGTGGTTTTGCTTTATTAAATCTTTGAGCTGTAATAAATCACAGTTATGAATACGACTATACGCGGAGTCCTAGGAGCCCTCTTAGTGAATCATTAAACCCGGGGATAGGTAGTCTTGGGGACCTCCGACACATAGTTCTTAAAACTAAAATACAACTGAACATTTAATATAGTGGTGAAGCTAGTCAAGAGAAATGTTTAATTTTTTTAAAGAGTTTACGATGATAGAACTTTTTTTTCTTTCACCTAGTATTTATCAAAGGTCTTCACAGGCACCCAAGCTATGTCCTGTCATATATCTTACTGAATTACCTTAAGTACCACGTTTCTAATGTTTACTAGGACCAAATGATATTTTCCAACCATTTCCTATTACCCACCACTTAAGTAAGCATTTGATAAATATGTGACAAAAGAATGAATAGCAATTTTTATCATTACACATGAAAACAAAATATCAAAATAGATCAGGCGAGCCATAAAAATATGTACAGATCTTCATAGAATTGTAAATACTACAGTCCAGACTTTTCTTGCTTGATATGAAATAACTTTCCTTTCCCTGGCAAGTTTGCTAGTAAGTAGAAATCAGTGCTACTCTATTAGCATAAATGAATCCCACAAAATTTCCCTTCCCCAAGCATAAACACCAGACCAAAAAGAAAAAAAATTAAAAAAAGACGAAGAGCTATCAGTCTATCTCCTTTGTGAGCTTCAAAGATACAAACTGCTAATATTGTTTTAAAAGATACAAACTATTGTTTTCATGTCAGATATATTTTAAATCCATATTTAATTACTGCCAAAGTCTCCCCGTGGTATATGTAATCATTCTATAATAAGGTAATTAAAATTCCTTGGCCAGCCAATTTAGGATTTACAGCTTAACTCAAGTATCAGACACTACTAAAGTCAAGTCCGGATGTGTTACTTAGAAATAAACATTTAATTTGGGTGGGGGTGATACAACACAAAATTGAACCTACACTTTTAAATATGTTTTAGCAAACTGCTGCAAACAAATCCAAATTTAAGTGTAATCCCAAAGCAATGGATCCCAAATCAATGGATAGATATAGTGCAAACACATGCAGATTTCTAACTACTGCGTGCGTTGGGAAAAATGACAACATGGTCTCTAAATAGTAATGCCCCTACTTTAAAGGTCAATCATCTCTTGACCTCCTACTTTGGGACTCACAGTTGTTGAAACTCAATATCTCGGGATGGTGCCTGGGTACAAGCTTGTTTAACAAGCTCTACTCAGGACTTTTCAATGCTAAGTTTTGAAATCCACTGTGTTACTCTTTTCCAGCTCTAAAAGTCTGGTTCTGTGAGTCTCTGTATTTGAATATGCTTTAACTTAAAACCATATGTAATTAAATGGGCATTAACCAGTTCGAAAGATTTTCTAACACAATAAGCAACCTGATTGGGCTATATAATGTCATGACTTCGGTTTAAGGGAAAAAAAGGGAGAGCTGGTTATACATAGTCTGTGGCAAAGGCAGATATGGATACCATATTAAGAAGCTCACTGATAACCTAAATAAATAGTTTGGTCTAGCTTTTCCTCCATCAAAATTATCAGAGCTGTTTCCAAGTAGCTAACAAACAGCAAAGTCAACTGACGTTAATTTCATTTGTTTTCCCTCTGTCTACTCTGTATTGGTGGCATGTCAGAAAACTGTGGAAAGGATCCAGATAACCCATAACCTGAGCAATGAGCCCCTGAAAACCAGGGGTCATTACATCTACTGCCAGAAACATGGAACTAATTCTGGAGTAGCTTCCTCTACATTGCAGCTGTACAATCTCTTACCTAGCCAGTAGGTGGAGGCACAAGCAAACTTACTGCTTTGCTCTTTGAGCCACAGGACCTTAAATCTTATAGTAAATTGGTTTTTCATTTATTCATTTGTTTTAAACCCAGGTGATCAAAGAGAATGCAAAAAACTGAACAAGGACAACTGTTGAGGTGAATTTATAAAAAGTGATACAAAAGAACAATTTTATATTTCTATTTTGTGTCTGGCCCTTTTGAAAAATAACTAAGTTATTTTAACTGTGAATTCATAATCCACTTCCAGATCCCAGAGCTAATAAAACAATTCCAAATTTAAAAATATAGCTTTTAAAAATTCATGTTCAATCAGGGAAAACTGAACATCAACTGAATATGACATAATACTAAGGAATTATTGTTGATTTTGCTAGGTATGATAATACTATTATGGACTGGTATCTATCTATACCTATATTTCAAGTCCTTATTTATAAATACAAACAGGAGTATGTATAGGTGAAATGATATCGCTTTAGAAATCACCAGGAAAAAGAGAGAGGGAGACAAACCATAAGAGACGTAAATACAGAGAACAAACTGTAGGTTGCTGGAGGGGTGTTGGGGGGGGATGGGCTAAATGGATGATGGGTATTAATGAGGACACTTGTGATGAGCACTGGGTGTTATATGTAAGTGATTCTACTCCTGAAATCATTATTACATTACATGTTAACTTGGATTTAAATACAATTTTAAAAATTAAGAAAAAAAAAAGAAATCACCAGGGGGGAAGAAAACGACAACAGTAAAGGATAGATAGAGCAAGAATAGCAAAATGTTGATAACTGAAGTTCAGTGACAGGTACACTGAGGTTCATTATACTATTCTCTTTTTATTTGAAATTTTCCAAAACAGGAAGGAAGAAAATTAAATTATGATGCCACATTCTTGTGATCTGGGTTAACACTGAGATTAGGCTGACTGGTAAATATGCGACTTTAATGAAGTCTTATCTCTGTATACAGCCATCGAGGAATTATTTCAATCACAACTGAATCATACCAAAAATTCGCTCTATAAAAAACTAAAACTAACCTGCTAAATCCCCTGGAAACAAAAGCTTCCAGTTGTGGAGCACTTCACCATTTTATGAGGTGAATTCATATAATTTTCCCATCTAGTTCTCATGATCTTATGGAGATTTTAAAGATAAAAATCCTGAGGCACAGAGAAGTTAGGACTTGGCCAAAGTCACATGATCAGTAGAAGTGACAGAGCTGGGAACACTAACACAAGTTTTATAACCCCAAAGACTGTCTTCTCTCTGCCATACTATCGCTTAGACCCTCTTGAAACAAATAGCAAACATGATGAAATTTACGTAAAATTTAAAATTTTGCTTTCTGTGCTCATTACTTGAAAGTATATGATGAAACTGGCTTTTTTGTTTTCTCAGCAAATAAAAGTATGGATGGAAATAGATTTCTTGAATAAAGAATGAAATTAAACCAGAGAAAGTAATTAAAAAAGAATTAGAATATTCTTAAAATTGGAAGGGGACGGTTAAAGGCCCTCTCTAGCCCCAAATTAAACCTGTATCTTTAGCTCCCTTGGATGCAACCAGCTTTAGCTCGAGCACTTCTAGTGAGGAACTGCATACTCCGTTAGACAGCCTGCTTTATTCAGAGTCAGTCTAATCGCTAAAGGGGGTTTCCTTGCTTAGAGTTGAAATCTACCTGCTGCTTGTTGATTCCCGTTACAGACCCTGACCCTACAATGAATAAGCATAATCCTCTTACATAGGACACTCTTTTAAATAACTGAACAAATCCACTATGTTCTACCATGGGCTTCTGCTCTGAGAACTCTTTTAGCAGAAAAAGAAAATCAATTAGATTCTTGAGTCACTAAAGCTTCCCAGTCTTTTCAACAGCTTTTCCATGGTCTTCAACTGGGACTTGGGTATCTCTGGGAGTACTCAAGCCCTTCCAGGAGATTGAAGAATTAGGATATTTTTAGGGCAATCAATGTCTCTTCCTTCATTAGCCACAATTTGATTTGTCTGAAAACAATTCTATGTTCTGCTGATTCTCCTTTCACATGCCCACTCATAGGAGCCCATCTCAAAAGACAAACTGCTCACCCATCCTGAAAAGCCTGTCTAGCTTCAGAGCCAACTAGGGAATGCGAAGCTCCTGAGGGAGAGACCCTTGAGAGCAAACAGAGCTTCAGAAAGAAAGAGGAGAGCCACCTTATTTCATATGGACAATATATGCATGGCAAAGCCTTATCTATTTTAGAATTAAAAATCAATAGTAAGATGATTGTCACAGGGATGTCTATTAACACTTTAATTTTATTTGAAAAATGAAGGCAGATTTTTCTCTGCCAGAAAGCGTGTCTGATTTGGCTGACTGGCTTGACAATGATGACTAGCTTTGCCATTTAGGTCACACAGAAGACATTTTCCATAAACTGAACAAGATAAAGGTACAGATCTACAGTTTTTAAGAAAATATATTTAAAAGAATATACAAAACACTAAAAATTATAGCCTCACAAGAGAAGTTTTTATGTACCAACTCAAAAGTATGTGAGGAGGTACATGGTTTTCAAAATTCTTTTAGCAGGTATGCCAACAAAAACTTTGAAGGCTGTGACTCTAGGGCAAAATTTCTAGGCTCTTTCCCACTCTGGTTATCCCCTTCTGGAAGCATGCCAGTGTCCTGCTTACCACGAACACTCTAGGGAGAATGGGTAGCATACAAAACAGTGGGACTGTGGCGTGGTTCTAAATAACTATATACTTTTAATTAATGTAGCTGAATGTTCCATTCAGGGCTTTTGTTAAGCTGTTGCAACAACTTTCAAAACATTTACTTCTTTTTCACATAAGCAGTTACAACTAAATTTACAGTGATCTTGCACTTATATAATCGAATGAAGGAGTCTGTATTAACTAGCCTTAAGTTTCATCTTTGTTTGAGTTCCTTTGCTACAAACTTGTAAAATGTTTTAAAATTCTGATCTAGATATTCAATGTATTAGCTAGCCCTCCATGGGGGTGAAGCTTCTGACATGGCTCCCAAAGACCACCAGCATCTGCTCATATTCACACCCTGGTGTAATCCTCTCCCCCTGGGTGTGGGCTGGATCTGGTGACTTACTTCTGATAGAATATAGTAGAAGTGATGGTGTGTGATTTCTGAGATGAGGTTACAAGACTGACTTCCATCCTATTTGTATTCTAGCCTTCTTGCCTGCTGACGCTGGATGAAGCCAGCTGCCATGTTGTGAGTTGCTCGATGAAGAGGCCCAGTGACAAGGAACCTAGGGAGGCCTAAGGCCAACAGCTCACAAGGAACTAAGGCTAGCAGTCGGATAGCCTGCTGCCAACAACCATTTGAGTGGGCTTGGAAGCAAATCCATCCCCAGTGGAGTCTTAAAATGACACCAGCTCTGGCTAATGCCTTGATTACCACCTTGTGAGAGACCCTAATCAAAGTCATGGATTAAAATTCTGAAAAGAGTAGAAGGCCATCCCATAAAGCTTTATACAACCTCTTTGGACACAGTTATCCAATTAGCTACAAAACTACCCAGTTATACTATCCTTGGCTCACATTTCTCCATCTTATTGGCAAAAATTCTATGAGAAACATGTCAAGTGGCTTATTAAAATCAAGATAACACTGTTATCTTCAGAATTTCCTTAATATGCCAAAATAGTCATTATATCAAAATAGGAAGTTGAGTCTGTTTTGAAAGGCTTGCTACATGGAGACCTCTACTCCCATCCCACTCCTCTTCAATAGGACTCCTATGGTCACAATGTTATATTTTGGGGCCTCCTGTCCATCTGAACTCTATTTCTCTTTACAGCCTCCTCTCTGAAGTATGCTAAAAAGGAGGGCAACTAAATATGCCCAACTTTTGCTTCCTTAGCCATTGTGAACTTTAAGATGAGATAATCCTTTTATTCTTGTTACTTTTTTTCTACACAGATGAGCTTACAACTATTGTTACATTTTAAGAGGAAAAGTGTTAGCATTATCCCAAACCAACACTGCTTAAAACTTTAACCCTTAAGAAAATAAAATGCACACTCACAATTCAAAAACCATGTAAAGCATTCCATCTGAGCTATATGTCTCCAATAACTCTACAATGTGGGGATGTTTCAGCATATGACAGATACTGGCTTCCCGCTTTAGATCTGCAAAACAAACACAGGACATACTTTGTTAGGTAAGAACAAACGACAATCAGAGTGAATGATGAATGAATGGATGTGATCTATGGTAACATGAAGACTTCTCTAACTAAAGAGATGAAATCCCCCATTTACACTAAGCTTAACTTTTTTACCCTATAAATCTTTGACAACATAACCTTTTCATATTCCTGCCAGTCTGTGTGTGTGTTGTGTGTGTGTGTGTGTGTGTATACAGTACAGTTAGCTCTTATTTTTATTTATTTTAAGTAACTAAGCTCTATGCCCAATGTGGGGCTTGAACTCACAGCCCCAAGATCAAGTCGTACACTCTACTGACTAAGCCAGTCAGGCACCCCAGCACTTATTAATAAGAAATGTAAATAGCACAAATACTTTCTCCAAACTCTTTATAGCCAAGTCTCAAAATTTATAATTTTCTTGATGTGCTAATAAATAACTCAATTTGCCATTTTAACATTTTACCTCTTTTTCTTAGTCTTCCCCAAATTGGATAAGAATGTTGTCTATTCTTTGGCCTAAAATCTAGCATTTGCACACACACGCCAGGGAAGTTATATGGAATAAAGGGCCAAATAAAATTAGTATGATTTAAACAGTAAAGGTTGAGAGTAAACTCTCAACCAGCAAAGTCAGAAATTTATTTTCTATCATCTATAAAATGTATTTGATAATTCAGGACACTACTCATAGTGTTATCTTGAAGAACAAGTTCAGACGATGTAGGTAGACTATTGCATAAGAGTTACAAAATACTGTTTGGAAAATAAAACGGTTAATATCATCATCATCATCATACAAACACATTTTAGGCATAGGTATCACTTGCTATGTCCCCATGGAACAAAATAACTAAAGCCTTCCTATATTAATTGTGGTGTTTTACCTGTTTGCAGGTGAATAGAATCCAATAAGACATTTTTATATTTGGAAGTAGAAGGGAGACAGGTAAAGAAGAAGGCTAAGGATGTACTACATAAGGCAAATGAGATGTTATCTCCTCTCTGATTTATTAATTCAACTTAGCCTCGTCAATGAGAGCAATGGCTGAAGACTGAACCACAGAAGACCGGGTAAGGGTAGAATGAGGAAAAGAAGTTGGTAAATTAGACAAAAGAGAAGCCACCAGAAAAGGAAGAATCAATAATATTACGAAAGTCAAGGGGATAGAGGGAATTAAGGCATGAGTAGTTGGAGAAGGCTGAGAAATGGCCGTAAGGGTCAGTCAGAAAAGACCATTAGCATTCTGAGCAAGATCAAGTTCTGTGGAGAGGGCAGGTTTGAAGTCAGTATGCAGGAGACAATTATGTAATAACAGATTAAAATTTATCATGTTTCTCACTGGCCTAAGTACTTAATAGAGTCATTACCATTTACTGTCCCAATACCCCGATGAGGTAGTTATTTTACAGGTGAGGAAGCTGAGGCCTAGAAAGGCATTCAAGATCACACAGCTCCCACAAGGGGTAGGTCTGAGCCCTGGCTTGTCCACCTCCAAAGTCAGCAAACAGTCCTTCCACAATGCCATGCCAGGTTTAGACATGATCAAATTCGAAGAATCTTGCTGTAGGCAAGAAACAGCAAAGTCGAAGGTCTGATTTTTCTGTTTTTGCTGTTGTTTTAAAGGGAACACTGTGTTTCTAAGTGGCAGTGATGAAAACTCCATGGGATCTACAGCCAGAAACTTGGTGCAGGTTCTGCTGCCTGGCCTGCTGAGCAACTGCTATCCTCTACAAATGCCTTTGTCACTGCAGATGAACTGGGGCAGGCCACACGCAATGCAGGCCCTGCAGACTACTCAGCCACCTTCAGGGGGCAGCGGTAAGATTTCCATGAAAAAAGATATGGAAGGACTGTATGGAATGCAGCACTGTGGGGCTGAGGGACAGGGTGGCTCAGTGTTCAGGGGAAAGGAAGAGGTCAGAGGCACATGAATGATGGTCTCCATCTCCAAAAGTGCTTGGAAAGGTCATGCAGGAGAGGAGAGGTGTGAATCAGGTGTGGGTTTTGTGCTGAGAAGTCATAATTATGAGGAAGGCTTTTGACAAGTGCTAGAAAGCCAGGTTGAAGCCAGGATACATAAATCAGGTATCTGCACAGTTTTTTCTCCTTCCTTCAAGAATGTTCTGCCTCCAAATTTTATGAAAAGCTCAGGAGTTTTATTACTCATTTTAACATTTATTTCTTATTTTGCTCCTTTCATGTAACTACAGTGTGTTTCAACTTCCACACTCACTTCCCATGTACCACATTGTCGTACCAAAAGACTGCAGGTAGAAATGGATGCTCTAAAGACCCTTCCACTGGACCTGCACATTTCTTCTTGGTATACAGTTCAACCTGCTGCCAGTCTAGTCTCTTATCATCTACCCACCCCCCTCAAAATGAAGGCAGAATTGCTGGGGACCCTCCATTCAAAGACTAAACTATTTATCTTTATATTTTTTTATTTTTAAAGTTTATGTATTTATTTTGAGACAGTGAGTAAGCATGAGTAGGGGAGCGGCACAGAAAGAGAGGGAGAGAGTGTCATTGCAAGCAGGTTCCAAGCTGTCAGCACAGAGCCTGACATGGGGCTCCATCCCACAAACCGTGAGACCATAACCTGAGCCAAGATCAAGAGTTGGACACTTAACTGACTGAGCCACCCAGGTGCCCCAAAGATAAACTGATTTAAACATCACTGGATTTGGCAATTCAGGGACTAAAAATCAGAACACCGAACAACACAGAACAAACATAAAAATATATTTCAAATTATAAGGACAATGATGCTAAAGATGGTTTACATCTAGGATAATTAGGGCACCATTTTCCATAATTCAAATATCAATTAAATTGGTATACATTAAATGCTCAAATGGAAAATCATGGTTTAAAAAACACAAATGCATTATATATAATTTAAATTATAGATTCCAGGAGCATTAAATTCAGAATGCTTGTTTCTAGATGTGAATGTGAATTAAAGATGTATTTATTAAGAGCTATTAATTTTTTGCTGATATAGCAAACTAAGAATAGCATTTTCCTAAAAATCAACTCATGAAGCAGAGTAGCAAGGAATTCAAAAGTAGGTGATAATGATTTGAAGTTGTGGTTATCTGAATGCTTTGAGGTACAAGCACAGAACGTGCCTGGGAGTGCCCTAACCGAGGTACCATTGCTGTTTTAAAGTGCTTCTTTGTCCATAGTAACTGGTAACTCTGTCTACTCTTTCTTGTATTTTTTTCAATTTGTAATCTCTCAGGGAAATTTAAAAGATTGAATACGGAAAGTAATATTTAGTTTTCTGACCATAACTGGAGAAAAACACTGAAATCAATCCCTTATATGGCATGAGTACTACTGCTACTACTCCTAATACCAGTTTCCTAAGAAGTTTTAGACGTCCAACAGTAAAGCAACTATGCCCTGCAGGTTCGACCTCTCTAGTCTGCCCCTCAAGTAAGGGAGAGTTCAGGAAATGGTTTCAGGTGGTCTGTTTTATTTATTTTTTTGAAGGGGTGGGGGAGGAATAGAGGGAGAGAGAGAATCTCAAGTAGGCTCTGCACCCAATGTGGAGCCCCATGAGGGGCTCGATCCCATGAACCCTGAGATCATGACCTGAGCCAAAATCAAGAGTCAGACGCTTAACTGACTGAGCCACCCAGGCGCACCTAGGTGGTCTGTTTTAAAAAGAAGTTTCCGGGGCGCCTGGGTGGCGCAGTCGGTTAAGCGTCCGACTTCAGCCAGGTCACGATCTCGCGGTCCGTGAGTTCGAGCCCCGCGTCAGGCTCTGGGCTGATGGCTCAGAGCCTGGAGCCTGTTTCCGATTCTGTGTCTCCCTCTCTCTCTGCCCCTCCCCCGTTCATGCTCTGTCTCGCTCTGTCCCAAAAATAAATAAAAACGTTAAAAAAAAAAAATTAAAAAGAAGTTTCCTGGGGGGTCTGGCTGGCTCACTTGGTAAAGCATGTGACTCTTGGTCTCAGGTCATGAGTTTGAGCCTCACACTGGGTGTGGAGATTGCTCAAAAATTAAAGCTTTAGAAAAAATAAAAAGTTTCCTAGAAGGTCTTTATTATTCATTTTACTACCAGTTGTTCTTGTGATAGAATTCTTCATACTGTCTTTTAAAAGTTGGATGCCACTTTCAGAGTACCACAATTCTGCAACAAGGTAATCTGACCATTGGTCAAAAATAATTTGGGTATTTACAAATATGATTGAAAAAAGAATTTCTGACATTCATAGCATTACAGTAGCAATCTCGACTTCAACATACGAACTTAAAAAGGTCTAAATTTAACAGTTAGCTTGCCTAGAGCTATTCAGTAAGTTTAGATCAGCACTGCCCAACAGAAGTATAATGTGAGTCACATAATTTTAAATTTTCCAGTAGCCACATTAAAAAGTAAAAAGAAACAGGTGAAATTTATTTTCATAACATACCTTATGCAATCTAGTATATCCAAAGTATGTCAACATAATCATATTAAACTTATTAAATATTAAATATATTAAATATATTAAATATAAAACATTATTAAATTCTTTTTCTGTATCAAGTCTTTGAGATCTGGTAGTGTTTTACATCTGTAAGTACATCATAATTTGGACCACCCATATTTCAAGTGCTCACAGCCACAACACAGCTAGTGGCTACCAAACTGGAACAGTATAGTTAGTTGTAGATAAACTGACTTTGATTCTTATCCTCTCTCAATTGTGAGTTCTCCTGCATTTCTTACACAGATATTTTGTAAAGTTACCCAGTCATTCAAAAAAGAATCTAAACTCAAAAGATGTGTTTAAAAAAAATTTCCATAGAAGGAAACTCCACTTTTAATAATCCAAATCCATCACTCAACAACTTAAATCTGGAATTTTGTCACTATTTTTAACCTAGATCCTTCACTTGGTAGTTTTAAATTATTTTATCTTGTTTAATCTACCAAACACAAAAACAGTGCTCAAAATCTACTGTACTGCACTGCCCTTTGTACACTTCAAAATTTATTCAATGACCTTAGACTATGTATGCAGTGCAACATTTGAGAGTTTACTATGCAACATTTGGGATTTTAAGTGCCATCCTATAAATCCTTGTTTAATAATTATAATAACCCTGTAAGATAAATACACCTATTCCCATTTTGAAGGGGAAGAAACTGTGGCCCTGGGTGCAGTGAGATAAAGAAGGAAGTTGTTGAAATCACACAAATAGTAAGTAAAGGAAGCAGCACTAATAACTGAAGCCCAGTGCTCTTTACAGCAGACTACAATGGCTCCTGGTGCTGTACAGTTTTCACATGTGCCCTTCAGACCCAATCATGACAGTGCTAATGTGGTAACACTAACCTGGGTGACGAGCTATCAAGACTGCTACAAAATCAGTTTATATCAGCTTGCATGGTCACCAATGATGATCAGAAATTAGGCACTGTTCTTTTCCAGACAAATACATAAATATCGTCATTTACTTCCAATTTCCGGGTTGTGTTAGGAACTCAATAGTTAGCAAAATTCACTAAGAGCTGACCCCAGGCTCCAAATGCACATAAAGAATATTCTAATCTAGTCACAGAAATAATTAGGACAAATATTAATGTGTTCAGTCGAATCAATATTGATAGCAAAATAAGTAAATTAAAGTTATTATTGATTCAACATCTTTTCCTTGGTATACTGAAATTAATGACCATATGATATTTCAGAAAGGGAATCCAAGCAGAACCTTGAAAGGATTCTAGTAACAAAGTCAAATTCTGTTGCTGAGTTCCACCTTTATATAATAACCAATTCGAAGACTAAAGATCCCAAGGATCCCTTTGGCAATAATACAGGTCAGGTTGGCTTTAATGAGGCTATCTTCCTATAAATCAGGAAAGTTGACCTTCTCAACCAGTGGACGACCAGAGGCCCAGATAGACCCATGCACCAATCTGGGTTAACTGCAAACTCATTATTTCTTTGATCTTTTACACATTTTACTACCACCCTATACATTTTATTATCTTTTTTTTACAAAGAGAAATCCAAGCAGCATCTAATGTCTTCGAATTCTTGCCCATATTTTTTTAATCCTATGGTCTAAAAATCTCATCTGTCAGGTGAATAAAGAAAGGAAAGAGCGTACCATTAATTGAGAATGTTTGATATAAAATTTTTTCTTAAATAGGTAAAGTATTAGAAATCAATCTTAACTGCATTAAGCATTTACAAATTAATGGGGTTTTGGTAATACATTTCCCAAGGAATTTTCAGTTCTGATAACTGTAATAAATATATTAAAGCAGCTGCCCAGTTGAATACCACATTTACAGTGAATTCAACGCTATATTTATAAACAACTATCAGCTGTAAAACAGAATAATGCCAATTACTCTGAGATCTACTTGTCTTCCCTCTCACTCTTCATTAGGATGAGTTTGGCAAAGAATTATCCAAGTGCCATTTATTTCCTAGGGACTTACATTTTAAAAACTCCAGGTCATTCCTAGTCAATATTGAAGTACTATAAATCACTGAACTTACTAATGAGATAGTAATAAAGATTATAGGTGACCAATTCAATCTTTATTAATATTTATCTTTGGAGATGTTAAAACCCTGAAAGAAGAGCATTTGCTTAAAAAGCCATTTGTGGATAAGAGCTAACATTAGGTTACATAGAAACCAAATTATTTGTCTCTTAGAAGATATAAGTGAACCTTCAAGGAGTTACTCAACCATGTATTTGGCGAAAATCTGTTTTGGACTCAGCTAACAAGATGTTAATTATATGGATAAAAAGAAAAAGCAGAGGTTACTGAAACCCAAACCAAATAAATTTCAAGTATTAGAGTTTTTTTCAAATAAATGACCATTCTTAAGATATTCTATACACGATAAAGATAGAAATACAGTATTTTAAACATTTGTAGAAGGTACAATTCTTCTGTTCCTGTTCATTTTGAGAAATGTAAATCAAAAAGCTTTATAAAAAGGTGGAAAGATGGGGTATTTTACTATTATAAAAACCAGACGCCTATTTCAAAATGGTACTAATTTTATAAAGAAAATTAGAGAAATACCAGCTTAAACCTCACTTTTCAACATTAAAGTCTTAAAAAACATACTTGTTAGCAGTATGAACGAACTTTGTGGGATGACAGAGTGTACGTATTTGTTGTCAGTCATTGGACTGAACACTTAATGGCTCATTTTATTGTGCATAAATTTTTATTCAATAAAACTTAAAAGGTGACTGCAATACAACAGTAATTCAACTAATATGTCTAAGTCAAATATTGTTATATGCATACCTGTATTTTATACTCCCAATTTTGTTACTTATCATTACCTTCTATTTTTATTTACTTACTGATAGCTCAAGTGTTCAACAAGCGTTTGTGCCAGGATAGGCTTCCTTACTATCCACTCCCCCCACCCCAAACCTCCTTTCTCCAGGATAGGAACAGCCCAGGAAATACTGCCAGCAAGACCAAACGTCTCCCCACAAAGCAATCTGTAGTCTGTTTTAATATATAAATAAAAGAATTCCTGAGGCCAAGATTCTCTGTGGCATAGTGAATTAATTACCAAAGTTTTTTTTTTTTAAATATGGGTTTCCCCATCCAGCAGAATCTTTTTGTCAACTAATCTCATGAAAATAGTAAAAAAACAAATTTATAGTAAAAAAAAATAAGTACTGATGTGTGTACTCACTATGAAAAGGATCAGTAAAAATAAGCTAATTGTTTTGGTAAATAACAACTTGATATCAGGGATTATGGAGAGCTCTGCGGACTCGTGGCCTCAACCACCAAATTATTTATTTTGCTGGGCCACTGCCAAAATTCAGATTTATATGGATAGCTGCAAATGGCTAGTAGGTAGGTATAATTTAAACACCTTGCCTTAGAGTCTTGATTTTTTAAGAAATTGATCAAGAAGCTTCAAAGAGTAGCAGACATTTTTTGTTTCAAAGTGGAATGGCAGGCAGTGGTTGAGAGTGGCAGCACGAAGAGTATACTTTTTGTACACAGTGAAACTTTGGACTAAGGGAAACGTAAGGAGTTCTGAAAAGGCCAGATTTCTCCTTTTTTCATAAAAAGAATTTATTTGTGTGTGTGTGGGGGGGGGAGAGCATGCGTGAGCCAGTGGAGGAGGGGCAGAGAGAGAGGGAGAGAGAGAATCTGAAGCAGGCTCCATGCTCATTGTGGAGCCTGACACGGGGCTCGATCTCACAAATTGTGAGATCACGACCTGAGCTGAAATCAAGAGCCAGGCACTTAACCAACTGAGTGACCAGGTGCCCCCCGATTTCTCCTTTTTAAAGTAAAATTTTAAGTAAATCAATACATTGCTTTACCCTTAGAATAAACTATCTTCATTTAATCTTTTCTACAAAACCAGGAGGTAGCATACTTAAGTAGCTGAAAATGTGGCAGCTATCTAGATCAGAAATTTTTAACTAATTTGGGATCAGAGACCATTTTAGAAGTCTGTTAATATGACAGATACTCTGCCCCCAAAAGATTTTGCAGTAAGATATAAGGGAAGCACAAAAACCTAAGATACTGACCTAGATGCTTATGTCCAAGGATCAAAATCACGACAGATAATCCTGTAACCCAGCTTCGGGAGGCCACAAGAGCACTGCTGGAACTGGAAAGCCATAGGAGCTAGTGCCTCCTTATAAAGAGGCCTTACAAGCACTGTTGAGGATAGTGAGATAATAATGGGCACAATTTGAGGTTAACTATTACTAGATAAACATAATATCCCCCATATCATTTTAGCCTCTGCTCCAAACCTAGCACTTTATTCTGTGAAATGCATAAAGCCACCGTAAAGTGTGTTTTTCTTCATTTCTTAAAAATCACACAAAGTTCCCCTGGATTCCATGTGGCCCAATTTCCTATTTCCCATCTTGGTATCAAAACAATATAAATTCTTTATTAATTAAAGTATAATGTTCACACACACAAAATAAATACATTTTATATATTTATGCTAAGTGTTTTTCCTGTTTGTTGTAGGTTGAGTGCCAGGATATGTATATCTTTACTTTTTAAAGAATGTGCATTTATAGTCAACCTGCCTTCTTTGGCTTTTTTTTTTTTTCTGAATTGCTCATTTGTCATTTCATCAAACTTGAAATGGGTAAAACATAAGTTTCCTTAAAAGTGGAGATAGAAGCAGAGACTTCTAGCATCTGATTCATGTACAGTTGGGTACAATCCTGGCAAGGGAGGATGTCCCCAGCCAGCAAGAACAAGTAGAAGGAAGTCAGTCAGGGCCTTAAACCCTCTTCACTTAAGAGTCCATTTGTCACATAATAGTAACAAAAGACCTAATTCAGGTCTCAATATTATGGGAAACAAAAACAGTATGTTATTTAGGTCATTCTAGATAATGGTTTATTTCATATAAGTGACTTTTCCAGAAGGGTACCAACTTGTCCTGGTTTGCCTGGGACTTGTAGCATTCAAAGTTCTGTATCCTGAGAACCTGCCCTCAATCCCAGGGAAACCAGGATGGTTGGTCACCCTACTCCCACAGATCTGGCATTTATCCTTCCAAATGCTAACACTCTTCTGCAGGGAGGCAGAGATGATATAATAGAGCAACAGATTTGTAGTGAGAAGCCCCATCTTTAAATCTTGTCACCATCACTTAATAGCTGTATAACCCTGAATATCAGTTTCCTCATCTACAAAATCGAAAGAGTAAGATAGCCAAATTATGGAATGAACCCAAATGTCCATCAACTGATGAATGGATAAAGATGTGATATATATATGTATATATATCTATATATAGATACAGATATAGATATATGTATATATAAATACATAAAATGGAATATTACTCACCCATCAAAAAGAATGAAATCTTGCCATTTGCAACTACATGGATGGAACTAGAGTATATTATACTAAGTGAAATAGGTCAGAGAAAGACAAAATACCTAATTCAGGTATTTTGATTTCACTCATGTGGAATTTAAGAAACAAAATAGATGAACATGGGGAAGGGAAGGAAAAATAAAATAAGATTAAAAAAAGAGAGAGGCAAACAATAAGAGACTTAACTATAGAGAACAAACTGAGGGTTCCTGGAGGGGAGGTGGGTGGGGGATGGGCTAGATGGGTGACGGCCATTAAGGAGGGCACTTGTGATGAGCACTGGCTGTTATATGGAAGTGATGAATCACTAAATTCTACTCCTGAAACCAATACCACACTATATGTTAACTAACTTGAACTTAAATGAAATCTTGGAAGGAAAAAAATGGAAAGAATAAGGGTTCTCATAGCAACTTGAAGTTAGCCCCGGATGGTTAATAAAGTAGGTGAAAGTGCTTGCCACAGTGCATGACACAGAGCATGTGCGCAATAAATTTTGTTTTCTTCCCCTCTGACCATCTTTGTTGGGAGTAACTCTTTCCTACCTTTACCAAATGTCAATCAAACCAAGTTTGATGACCAGAAGTTGGCAGTGTGAACATCCAATTACTAAACCGCACCGCTATACCATTCTTTTACTTTGCAGTTTTTCATCTACAACTTTTGAGGGAAATCATGTAATACAGCTTATGAAGGACTGAATCTGAACTGGACCACAAGATTATTTGGAAAGAAGTAAAATACAGGTAGGTAACCAAGTGTCTAATAATGACGCTGGTGAAAAAGTGAAGCGAAATCCACACAGCTACATGTATGTGGCCTACTGACCACCAGCATCATTATTCTTCCAGACAGCCCTGGGGACCCACGCTCACACCAACTACTTACTACCACTCCTCCGCTTTGGATGCGCAGCTGCTAAACCTGTTCATTCTAATGTTGCAACACCTGTCAAAATGATCTGCCCCTTCCTGCACTTTCCCTACTTTCAGCTCTCATGGATTCTTGTCTGGATCTTTCCATGGGTGTCTTGGCCTCCAGCTCCTTCTTCTCATTACATTGTCATCCTAGTTTTACTCTAAAACAGGTATTATCACATCACTCCAAAACCTTCATTGCTCTGCATTCCATACACCAAGACATTATAGTCCCCCAGTTTGGCTTTGAAAGCCTTCTAAAAATGATTTGAAGTTGGGGTCCCTGGGTGGCTCAGTCAGTTAAGCGTTCGACTTCACCTCAGGTCATGATCTCGCGGTTTGTGAGTTCAAGCCCTGGGTTGGGCTCTGTGCTGACAGCTTGGAGCCTGGAGCCTGCTTCAGATTCTCTGTCCCACTCTCTCTCTGCCCCTCCCATGCTCACGCTCTGTCTCTCAATAAAATACGTTAAAAAAAAATTTTTTTTAATGATTTGAAGTCAAACAACTTAACTGGGTCCACAGAGCTATTTAGCAACAGGACTGAAAATGGGACTGAGTTCTCCTGCTTCTTAGTCAAGTTAGGTTTGCTTTTTTCTTTTATTTTGGATGTCACACACATGACATTCCTTTCCTGCTTCATCCATCATCCTCCCTGACGCCCCCATCCTGAACTACCTGCAGTGTCTGCAGCCCTCCCGCCTTTGCCCGTGCTGTCTATGCTCTTGAAAATACCAATTCCACGGGCACCTGGGTGGCTCAGGCGGTTCAGCATCTGACTTCGACTCAGGTCATAATCTCGCGGTTTGTGAGTTCGAGCCCCTCGTCAGGCTCTGTGCTGACAGCTCAGAGCCTGGAGCCTGCTTCAGATTCTGTCTCCTCCTCTCTCTGCCCCTCCCCTGCTCATGCTCTGTCTCTCTCTGTCTCTCAATAATAAATAAACATTACAAAAAAAATTTTAAAAAAAATACCGATTCCTCTGTTTGACACTCCATGTGCTTCCTTCACTCAGCAAAATTTCACTCACACTTTGCCTCGACGTTCTCCTTGTTGATCCCCACAGCTGAAGTAGGCATACCCTGCTGTGACCTAACAACATTCTCCTCCACCCCCATACAGACCTCAGTATCTCATCATTTGCCAAACTGTACTACTGCTGGTGATGTACATTCCCACCAAACCTGCTGGAAGGCAGCACCAAGCACACAGAACTCCACTCGACCAACGTCTATTACATCCTCTATTTCACATCAAAGTATATGTATCACTGAATCAGAGAGTATTAGAAATTAGAAGGACATGGGGCGCCTGGGTGGCGCAGTCGGTTAAGCGTCCGACTTCAGCCAGGTCACAATCTTGCGGTCCGTGAGTTCGAGCCCCGCGTCAGGCTCTGGGCTGATGGCTCGGAGCCTGGAGCCTGTTTCCGATTCTGTGTCTCCCTCTCTTTCTGCCCCTCCCCCGTTCATGCTCTGTCTCTCTCTGTCCCAAAAATAAATAAACGTTGAAAAAAAAATTAAAAAAAAAAAGAAATTAGAAGGACATGGGGCACCTGGTGGCTCAGTCAGTTGAGCATCTGGCTCTTGGTTTTGGCTCAGGTCATGATCTCACAGTTTGTGAGTTCAACACCCGCACTGGGCTCTGTGCTGACAATGAGGAGCCTGCTTGGAATTTTCTCTCTCTCTCTCTCCCCCTCCCTCCCTCCCTCTCCCTCTCTCTCAAAATAAATAAATGCTTTAAAAATGATAACAAATGGGAAGGACAGTAAGAGAACCATTGTCACATGCTACTCTCTATCCTTACATTTTACTCATAAGAAAAATGAGTCCCTAGAAAAGCAAGTGACATGCCCAGTTACACAGCTAGTTCACTGCACAACTGGAAGATGAACTCAGCCTCTAGTTCCCAATCAAGCAATCTTTCTGCTGTCCCACACCATACTGGAAGAAGATTCTAAAAATGTCCACAATTTTAGGTAATCTACTCCAGGTAGCACATCCATACTGACTAAAATGTTTTCAGAGTATACCCCACAAAATAACATCTATGTGTAGATAACTGGGCACTAATGTTACTCTGCATATTGTATTGCCAGGACTTAAAATGGAAGGCTTCAGGGCCACCTAGGTGGCTCAGTTGGTTGAGCATCCAACTTCAGCTCAGGTCATGATCTCACAGTTTGTGAGTTCAAGCCTGGCATCAGGCTCTCTGCTGTCAGCGCAGAGCCAGCTTCGGATCCTCTGTCCCCTGTCTCTCTGCCCCCACCCCTCAAATATAAACGTTAAAAAAAAAAAAGGAAGACTTCAAGGTACCCTATTACATGCACTAGCTTTAAACAAACGTGATATATGGCTGACAGTGCTATGTCATTGTGTAGTGCATGTACTACAACTTCATTAGGTTAAATGATCACAACTCCAAAAGAGGTGGGGTGGAAAAATATATCTAATGTTTGTCCTCTAGTGGAAAAAAGAGGAACTAGAGGGCACTAAAGATCATATTAAAGCTATTCAGACAAATAACATCACCAGGATCTCTGGCTACAGACAATATTATTAGTCTTGATAATACACAGATGATTACTTCAGCTAACATTTGATGAGTATGTTAAGTCAGGCTCCATTTGAGATCTGTCCATTTGTTTAACCCTCACAACAACCCTAAGAGGGAGATGATACCCATTTTACATATGAAGCAGCTGAAGCAAAAGCAGTGAAGAAACCTGCCCACAGTACTCAAACCGCAGAGCAAGGATTTGAACCCAGTTAGTCTGGCCCCAGTACCTATGCTCTTGACACTCTGCTATACTGCTTCTTAGGTCTGCAACTACTCAATTCTGACAATAAACTTTAGAGATAAGCTATTTGTCAAAACCGAAGTATAAGGTCTCGATTAAAGTAAAATGCAATCAGAGCAAATTTCAGTCATAAAATCATAATACTTTTCAAAAAATCTTAGCTTAGGCCTTCCAAGTCATCTGATTATATTTTTGAAAAACTACTTTCCATAACGTGCAGAATCATTACAAATATAATGATTAGGCAGGGCTTTTGGAATGGCTGTGTAAGCTCAGGGAAACCTTCCCCCTAGAAAGAGATATACTTAGCTGGTCAAAATTAACCACCAAAGTCTCTGGAGATTGATCAAAGGGGCTTACAATAAATTGAGAAACATTTATTCAGTAAAATCCACAGAAACTCACTAAGAACAATGGGAAGCTATCACATTCAGGATAAGGACTGTACCTGGGCCCCATAGCTCTGCCTTGTGTTGGAACTGTTCTAGGTAGGGCCCAGAAGCTGAGTGACATATCAGTTCCTTGAGGTGGAAGAGCTTTTTGGGATGGTGAACATTGGGAGATCCCATGTCGTATAGCTCCATGCTGTGGAAGGCCTACGTTGAGTGGGTGGTAGAAGCCAGGTGGCAGCACCCATTCCCCAATGCCCCCCTCCAGTTAAGTACAGGTTACCCAGGTAGGGCAGCTGGTAAAGAATGTAGTCCCACTGCTCTGTGCTGCAAGAGAGCTACAGAGTTGGGCCTGGAAGCTAAGTGGTAGCTCCTATCTCCTGCAACTTCCTAAGCAGAAGTCCTTGTCCGAGTACATTTAGTACCTGGTGAACATTGAGAGATGTCATCCTCCCTGACTTTGGGTGTGAAAGATCCATACTGAGTGGTAGTAGCAGAAAGGAGGGGGAGCAAGTTCATGCCTTTTCCCCCCAGTACACAAAGACCTGCTCTATAGACAGGATCTAGGCGGAGCGACTAGTGGGGGGTGAATTCCCCATTCTCCCAGATCTTGCTCCAAAGTAAGAGATTCTGCTCAGAGGAGAATATAGCAAGCTTAATAGACTAACAAACCCTGCCCCTGACAAGGGGCTAGACTTTAACTACATCACACCATGGAGCAATTTATACTACAGGGCATTGTCAAAAACAGTTATCAGCTAGCAATTAGTACAGTGTGATACCAACAGATCATCTTAATGGGAAATCAGGGGAAGAGATGGTCAAAGAGAGCCCAGGTAAAGCCACAGTCATTCCTGATGGTAAGGTTGTGCTCATACTCCAGTCTGCTGGAGAGAGACATGAGAGGTTATAGTGAACTAACCCAGCAAATCACTCAACAAATAAACAAACAAGAACAAGCCCTGAAGTGTGGGAGGGGTGTCAATATCCAGAGCTGCTACAACAAAGTTAGGAGACATGCAGAAAACAGGAACGTGTGACCCTTACAAAGGTTAGAGAAAGCACTGAAAATAGAAACTAACTTTGAGGGGCCCAAGATGTTGGACTTTAGCAAGAAAGACCTTAAAGCAGATATTATAAGTGTATTCATAGAACTAAAGGAAATTCATGTTTAAAGAATTAAAGGAAGGGGTGACAACATCTCAAAATAGAGAATATCAGTAAGAGAAATTATAAAAAAGAGCAAAATGTATATTCTGGGGTTAAAAGTACAATAACCAAGATGAAAAATTCACTACAAAGGCTGAAAAATAGAACTGAGCCGGCAGAAGGATCACCAAACTTGAAGATCGGCTGATAGAGATTATGCAATCTGAAGAACACAGAAGAAAAAAGAAGAAAGCATGAACAGAGCCTCAGAGAAACGTGGGACACCAATTAACACACTGACATATGCATAATGGGAATACCATAAGGATGAGAGAGAGAAAAAAAAGAGCTGAAAAAATACACAGATATAAATGAATGGGGTGGGGGGAGGAGACAGACACGCCTCCCATGTAGAAGATATTCAAATACTAATACTAATTAGTATTAGTAATTCAAATACTAATACTTGATTCTTTAAGACTTCATGAATCTTTTTTTTCTTCTTTTGGCCCATCCCAACTGCCATTTGGGAGTTAGTGGAGGCCAGCATTTATCTTGTTTAGATTACTGCAAAAGCCCTCAAATCTCATCCTCATAATTATGGTCAAAGAATTCTGTCTAAAATGAAAAGTCAATCATGTCTGACTATATTTTCCCACACTCAAACCCTATTTCCCTTAGATGTGGCTAACTGGTCCATCTGGAGCTTTTCAGAATCACTACAGTACTTATTTTTAAAAGCAGGCTCCTGGCCCACACTCCAGACCTACTAGATTGAACTGAGGAAGGGGCCCAAAGATCAATGAGTGCTTTCATTTTTTTATTATTTTTTAAAATGTTTATATTTTATTTTATTTATTTTTTATTTTTTATTTTTTTTTTCAACGTTTATTTATTTTTGGGACAGAGAGAGACAGAGCATGAACGGGGGAGGGGGCAGAGAGAGAGGGAGACACAGAATCGGAAACAGGCTCCAGGCTCTGAGCCATCAGCCCAGAGCCCGACGCGGGGCTCGAACTCACGGACCGCGAGATCGTGACCTGGCTGAAGTCGGACGCTTAACCGACTGCGCCACCCAGGCGCCCCTATATTTTATTTTTGAGAGAGAGAGACAGAGCATGCACGAGTGAGCAGGGGGACAGGGAGGGGGAGACACAGAATTTGAAGCAGACTCCAGGCTCTGAGCTGTCAGCACAGAACCTGACAGACACAGGGCTCAAACTCGTGAACTGCGAGCTCATGACCTGAGCCAAAGTCAGACGCTTAACCAACTGAGCCACCCAGGTGCCCCAATGAGTGCTTTTAATAACCACCACCCTCACCCTCTCTCCCACAATTCTTCTGCACAATGAAGAATGAGATCCACAGGGAACTGGCCCGTTTAGGTCTTTATCCTTAGCTGTTGTTGCTCCCAGAAAGTTCCAAATGGTAATCATTAGCTGACCAGAGAGAGCTATATTGTAGGAGAGCATAACCAGAGATTCATACATGATAATATATAATGCATATAACTTAGGGAATCATAATTCAAATGTATGAATAAATAAATCAATAATTCCACTTAAACATGGTGGTCTAAACGCATGCATGTCTCTGCTACCTTTTAAAGCCCAACTAGTATTTCAGTAAGGCATTAAAAAGGCATAGACCCACAAAGATAAAGAGAATGAAAAGAGGCAGCAGCACATTAGATTGGGAAAGATTGGTGGAAAGTAATGGACAAAGTTAGCAGATCAGAGAAAGCTGAAATCCAAGTGTGGTAGCCAGTAAGACAAGATTCTCAGTCTCTGACCATGGGTATTGCAAATGACCAACAACCCCAAATGTAGTCCTGGGAATCCATCACTGTGTTCCCACCAACACCATGCTTATCACAGGCTACTCTCAGCCAGTGACTAAAAGCAGCAGCAATAGTAAGGCAGGCACCTTTCTATCAGATATGAACTCTGATGACCAAAACACTGGCTGGAGGGACTCCCAATAGGCCTCACCAAAACTTTCCTGGAACTGCACCTTAGTCTAAGATTTTTATTACTCTTTCTCCTCCAAAAAAAGTCAGACCTGTGCAACCTGTGATGGCTCTCCTAGCTTTCTCTGGCTCCCTCCCCCCACTTTTTTTTTTCACTAAGAGGTGGTTTCCCAATAAATTTCTTGTACATCTGATCCTTTTGTGGTCTTTCCTCTTGACCTGAACATGCCAAGCTTCCAACAAGGCAAGCCAGTAAGAAGCAAGCTGATATGCCTACCAAAGTATTCCCAAGAAAGTTTTAGCAAAGGGAAACACCAGGAAATATTTTAAGAAAATCAAAGATCTTTGAAGGCAAAGGTGTATGCTGGAGCAGACAACATGAGCCTTTGCTGGGGCACTCTGACCCTAGATATCTTTGACCAAGCAAATTCTCTCTCCCTGACTCTTTGGAGATTTTGGATACTACGCTCATAGCTCAGGTCAAAATCAAGCATTGTACTTAAACAGGGGGATTAATTGTAAAGGTCATGTGTTAAATAAGCATGTTAAAATGAAAACCCTCAGCCTCCTTCCCCAAGGTGGCTTAGAACCATTGCTTCCCCCAAGGTCGCTTAGACCTGTGTTCTGCCACCCTCCAACCCTCCAAATATACACACTCCTATCCCAAGGTAGAAGACTGAAAGACTGTTCTCTGTCAAACTGACCTGCTTAAGAACAGAAGACCTACAGATATTGATATCCATGGGGCTTTGAAAAACTTGTTGGATCACCTACATTAAGTTACCCATGTACACGGAGTTTCCAGGCAACTGTTACTACTTTTTTATTAAAAATGAAACAACAGCCAAGGATCACCAGACATTTTGGGGAAAGCTTCTAAAAAGAAAGAGACTTAAAAAAAAATAGGAAAAAATATTTCTGAGAATACCATTTCCTGCATCAAAGAGGAAAAGAAAATTTAAAAAAATATATAGTATTTTGAGATAGAAAAGAATGAAACCTATGAAGAACAAGAAACTACATAATACTAATAATTTAAAACACAGACATTCAGGAAGGGAATTGAACATAGAAAAAATGAAGATTCAAATAGAAGCATTAGAAGATCAAATTGAGGAAGTGTCTCAAGGAGAATAAGAAGACAAAAAGGAAGAAATAGGGAGGAAAAAACGTTAGAGATAAAAATCTATCCTGTGAGCTCTGATATTATTTGAATAACAGTAACTATAGAAAGGGAGAATAGAGGAACTAGAGGGAAGAAACTTATCTAAGAAATTAAAAAAAAAAAACAAAACTCTGAACTTAAGAACAATGAGTTTCCAGAGTTTGAAGTCTTTTTTTTTAATGTTTACATATTTTTGAGAAAGAGAGAGAGACAGAACATGAACAGAGGAGGGGTAGAGAGAGATGCAAACACAGAATCTGAAGTAGGCTCCAGGCTGAGCTGTCAGCACAGAGCCCAATGCAGGGCTTGAACTCATGAAACCGTGAGATCATAACCTGAGCTGAAGTCAGACACTTAACTGACTGAGCCATCCAGGTGCCCCATTAGTTTCCAGATTTAAAAAAAAATTCCAGGAACCCAGCATAATAACTTTTTAAATGGCCCACACTAAAGCACAGCACTGTGAAATTTTGGTGTACTGGTGTAAAGAGATTATCATTAACATTTTCAGAAAAAAGGAAAAAGGGCTAGGCATTGTTCCAAGTGCTTTACTTGCATTATTCAATCTTCTCAATAACTCTATAGAGGTAGGAAAAATTATTATGCTCAATTTTTAGATGAGGACATTTAGGCACAGAGAGGTTATCTGACTTGCCCACGCCACATAGCTGGTAAATATGACATGAACCCAAGTCATCTTGTTTCAGAGTATAAGTTTTTAAACACATTCTGAGGGAAAGTTATTTCCAACCTAGAATCTTATACCCAGCCAAACTATCAAATTGTTGAGTACAATAAAGACATTTTCGGATATCTCAAAAGATGCTGAAAGTAACTAGAGGACATACTTTGCCAAAATGAAGATGAAAATTGAAAAAGAATATAGGAAATCTAGGAAACAGAAAACCTAGCACAGACAAAAGGTAAAGAGAATTCCCATGATGATAGTCCCGTAGGCCAAGACTGCAACCGAGTTTGAAGGACACAGATAGATGAAGGGCAATGGGAAGGAGGTCTTTGTTGCCAAAAAAAAATTTGGTCAATTATCAGTGAGGTTAAACACACTGAGAGAAGATATATAGTTCAGTGGACAGTCTGGGGAGGAATTAGCGAGGAGACACAGAAAACAAAGCAAAGGAATAAGTCAACTATTTGATCCAGGTATAACAATAAATTACATAAGAAATATAATCACATTACACTGATGACTCAAATATGAATAATGTTACAAAAATGGGAAAAGTAAAGTGAAGAGGGATGGGAGGTGGCAGCATAGGAGAGCTACATCTTTTGTAGCAATCTGTCAATAACAGAATATCTAAAACTATAAAATCAAGTAGTAGTAATCTAAGCATATGTTGTTAGCTACAAAAGAAACAGCAAAAAAATGATTCAAGTGGTTATATCAGATAAGAGACTGGTTGGTTTGGAATGAATTAGAACAGAAATTGCCTTTTGCTGTTATTAGAAGTAATGTGACTTAACTTGTAAAACCTATGGCTTATATTACTTAGATAAAAGCATAAAAGTATGAAAAATGGAGAACTTCATATTTAATCCATCAAACACCATACATTAATGATTAGTAAGGAGACATAAGTAGAGTCAAGATATGAGGTTTGGAATGTTTACAAATTTAAAAACTAAACAAAACAAAGACTTTACTACAAAGAAAAAGTGCTCCTTGCTATAAGGGCCCCTGGAAAAAATATACAAATATGTTAAAAGTGGGAAGTAAATATCTAGTTATCTGTATTTTGAATGTTCATTTATAAACTAGGTGGTGTACTTTTTCATTGTCCCCTAACCCATTCCTTGGGCTCCAAGGTGTATTCCAATTGACAGGGCATAAATTATCCATACAGTAAGAAAAAGAAGTCTAACAATGATTTTCAAGTGATGTGGGGGAAAAAACTCAATTGGTCGCATTCTCCCACCAATTCCCTATTACATACTGAACTTCAGGAGACAGAAAACAGAGCACAGCTGTGAACCAGTGTCCTTAGAAAGTCCACCTTTCTAACTAAAACTCCTAAGGTGACAGCAGCAATCTCTGGTAAGCTTGCTTTGTAAGTAGTAGTTCAACACTGGTCATGGCTCTCCTATTTTCTGGGAACTGTTATTTTACACATTACAAATTATAAAGCTCCTTGGAAAGGACAACAAAGCTGATGTGATGTGCTAGGGCTGCCAAAGCATATCACCACCAACAAAAGGCAGCAATTTCAAGCTATTTATTGTTTAAACTCCATTCATTAGGCAATGTTTATTCTCCTCTGTAATATTTTTTTAAAAACCCTTTGTTAAAATAACAAATTCAAAAGGCATTATCTAAACTGTGGTAAGATTCATTCAGGTATTGGATACTATGAACTAAACACGAGGCTTTGTCCTGTAGACTGATGGCTCTCCAGCTTTAACATAAGCCCTCATTTTATATTACCCCAAGTTAATAGTCATTTGATGCACTGGTAATGGAGTACTAAAAACCACAATTAAAATTGTTTTTTCCTTCTTGTTTTATTTCTTGGTTAATTACAATGTTCAAAGAGACCACTAGAGATAACTTCCTTTTAAAATTCTCAGTTTTGCTCATTTTTCTTTCTTTCCTTTTTTAAGAAAATATATGGCACTGGTCTCGTTAATGTCATTAGTTGCGATGCCTGCTGAGAGAAAATGCTGACTTCGTGAGCATGGAATCAATTTTCTGAATTAAAAAAAGGCTTTTGTGGGGCTACTTCTTACATAGTATTTATTTTCTCAGAAGCCTTCACTGTAGGAAATGCTTTAATTACTGTGGTGGGTGCCAGATTACCAAATCTACATTTATGTAATGGAATTGTAGTGAACTTAAAACATGTTCCTTCACTGCTTTCAGCCATTTCACCTTGCTGCAACCTCCAATGCACAACGGAGCATACAAAGACCTTAAGAAATGTCCTTACCCAGAATGCTAGAGACACATTTCCTAGCTTTGTATTTGTGGATTTGGGGACAAAGGTTACTCTCCAGTGAAGCTATATAGTGAGTAAAACTATCAGGAAACAGAGAGGGTAGGTGAAGAAAGGGGAGGGGAAAGGAGAAGAGGGCATCATACACAGAGTCTAGGAATGAGAGGTTAACCGGTCGGGGACAAAAGAGCTGGGAGAAGCCAAACACTATGGATAGGCTTTTGAGGAAAGATACCAAATTCAAAGATGCAAAATCCAACCCAGGACCTTGAAACAGAGCGAAGGCAGTGCCCCCAGGAGCCAACACAGACATGGGAAGTGCACTGCCTGCACAGGTATAGCCACTGCTGGGACAAAGTACCATAGGTGAGCTGCTTTCAAAAGTCTGGGCTGATACTCCCACCTGGCCACCACAGAAGTCTTCGGGGGAAAACAAGTTCAGCATCTTATGGGGTGGGGCTGTTAAAGATATAAGGAATATTGGAGAAGAGTGCAGTGAGGGAGGTACAGAATAGGAACCACCTGGTACAAAGAAAATACAGTAAAATAGAAAAGAAAGGGATGCTGGGCTTTTAAAAAATATATAATTATAATAATCCAGACTATCTGGTACATTCTGACTTTATAGGAAGTGGAGTTAATAGGGAATATTTAGAAATAGATGTATTTCTTTAAAAAATTTTTTTAATGTTTATTTTTGAGAGAGAGAGAAAGTGAAAGAATGAGAATGAGAATGAGAATGAGAATGAGAATGAGAATGAGAATGAGAGGGGCAGGGGCTTGAGCAGGGCAGGGGCAGAGAGAGAGGAAGACACAGAATCCAAAGCAGGTTCCAGGCTCTGAGTTGTCAGCCCAGAGTCCAACGTGGGGCTCAAACTCATGAACCACGAGATCATGACCTGAGCCGAAGATGGACACTTACCCAACTGAGCCACCCAGGCACCCCTAGAAATAGAAGTATTTCTGTATGTGACATGACCTACTTCTCTGCCACACACCTGATGATCAGATATCTAAATATTGTCAATGTTGGGATGCATTTGCTAGGATGCTTGCAAACACTAATGAAGTCACATTCAATGAAGAAGCAATAGATGACAAAGGCCTTCTACTTGGTGTTTTCTAAAAAGCAGATAGGTAAAAATAAAAGTATTACCGGATTAGCCACTGTATGTCAGGGAGAGGTATATATTTTTAAAAGTAGTTTAAAATTCTGTAAGTTTCTTAAGGATGAAAACTACATATTGCACATCTTTGTTTACTCCCAAATGCCATGTGCTACACTCGATGGATGACCTATAAAGTAGATGATAAATGTTTACCAAATAAGATTCTGAAGACTGTGAACCTAATGCAAGATAAAGAAACAAGGATAATCTGTATATTCTGTAATGGAGTAAACTCCAGAATATATATTAATTAGTGAAAAAAAGTGCAGAACAGTATGTAGAAAATGCCACCCTTTATGTAAGAAAGAGGGAAGTATGTTTGTTTGTTCACTTACAGTTTTTAAGAAAAGAAAATGAAGAATAAACCAGAAGCTAATGAAAATGATGGCTGATGGAAGAGGAAGGTAACAGAGATGAATGATACACTTTTTAAAATTAGACTTTGTGACCATGTAAATGTTTCACACAATTATAAAACAAAACTAAGTCAAAATAAGAAAAACAGTACCTAGAAATAAAAATCAAAATGTAACAATCTAATAATATAGCAAGTTGCTGGCAGAATGACAAAGAACTCTTTTAAGTAAATGTTTTATTTTAAAACCATTTTATTTTAAAATAACTTCAGACTTAGAAAATTACTGAATGTTTTTGCTTTTATATACCTGGCCATCACTTTTCCAGTCATAGAATTCTTTCTGGTATTTTATTAGTCTTAAAAAACTGTCTTAACCCAGACTTATAATAAAAATGATGGCCAATGACAAGGTTTCTTACTACCCAACCTCTCCTTAGATTTCCAATCACATACTGACAAAAAGGAAAACACCATCAGAACCTGCCCTTAAGTGTTACTTAAAAGATGCCTGACCTGACTTTTCAAGTAAAAAGAGGTAAAATTGTGACCCAAGGCTGCCGTACAAAACCTGGAAGTGGGGCCCAAAAGTATTGCATCACAGACATCCAGTTCTGAAGCTGATTCCATAACAGTCAAAGCTACCCATATACTTTTTTTTGAAGGCAGCATTGGATGGTGATGATGAATAGGGCCTTGGGAATTTGCCAGACCTGAGTTTGAATCTGGACTCTGCCCTTCACTCAATTGGTATGTGAGCTTAAACGTGTCACTTAACTGCTTTTAAGTTTCAATTCCTTTATCTATAAAATGAGCACAACACAATAACCTATACAATAAGATTGTAATGAAAGCTGAAACATGTCTTAGCAAGGTGGCTCGCACCACTAAAATGCTAAGAAATTTTAGCTATTGTCAGTATGTTATTGTGCTATTAATTCTTGCACTGTGAAATTCTATTGTTCTATTTCAACCTCACAAACCTTTTTTTAACCACATCAGAAATACATCAAGTCTTCCAAGCAGAGCATTAATGGAAACAAGCTAAGTTCTACCCTCATATTTGACAACATTCTACCTGAAAGTACAGTCATTAGAATTGAGATTCTTTAAAATCACATTAAATGCCATGATGACTTCTGCTTCTAACCATGAAAATTTAATAGGAACAGAACTTTCTTTTCCCCCTGAACCAAAAATGTGAATATTTTCAGCCATTGGGACAATAGGCAATAAAGGATTATGATTCCTGTGGGAGGGGAAATGAATGAAATGAATGCTTAAGGACAGGCAGGGCTTCTTCCTGGAAGCATTTCCCAGTTCCCAGTACAGGAGGGGAAACAAAGTAGAGCATGGCAGTGTCATTGAGTTGACAATAGAGAGATCACAGTTCAGGAAGAACTGTGATATAGACGGAATGCTCAGGGCAGAATACCAAAGAAAATGGAGTTAGGTATAGAAAAAGTTGCAAAACTCAGCACAAAGAACACTATGCACCTTTACCTTCATAATAATTTGTGCATGCATAGGTTCACATTCCATGAGGCTGGGCAAAGACAGCATGGAGACACTGGAGTTCTAATTAGTACTAGAGAGGCCTCCCTGAACTCTAAAGATGATCAGTAGAGACCCCAGAAAGGTCATATCTAAGTATGGAGCTCAATTAAGCCCGAGAATAAAGGCTACTCTAGATCTGGTCTAATCAAAGGAAGCAGCAAATTGTAAAATGTAACAACAAAAGTTAATCAACACAAACGGACCTATAAATGACAGACATGAAGGCATTACACAAAGCAGGAAATTCAAAATATCCTGAGAATATGCTCAAGGATTTAAAGAAAGCATGAACATTATGAGAAAAGAAACAGAAAAAATAAAAAAGAACACAAAGGAGCTTCTAGAGTTGAAAAAAATACATGACCTTAAACGAAAAGGTCACTGGATGAACCAAACAGGAAATCAGACAATGCATGAAACAGTGAACTTGAAGACATGGCACAGAAACGTCCCCAATATAAAGTACGTTTCTCAAGAGAAAAAAGACTGAGATTAAAATACAGAAACTCAGTGACATGTGGGACAATATTAAGGGGTCTAACATGCAGATAACTGGAACCCCAAAGAGAAGAGAGACAGGTAGAGACAGAATAAAACCCGTCAAGAAATAATGTCCAATTTTTTCCCAATTGCTACATAAACTATAGGCATACAAATAAAAGAAGCTCAAAGTATCTCAAGCAGATTAAAATACAAAAAAAGAAAAATCTAAGTCACCAAATTATATCATCAACAAACTGCATAAAACCAGTAATAAAAACAATTTAAAAAGCAGCCAGAAGCAAAAAAAAAAAAACCCAAAAAACAAAAAACAAAAACCACACTGCAAAAGGAAAAACAAAGAAAAAAGGTCATAATAACAATGTGGTCAAGTCACCAAGGGGGCATAACATTCCTAAATGTATATGCACCTAATAACAGCTTCAGAATACATGCAAGACAAAAATCATAATACATGAAGAAACAGACTGACAATCATAATGGGTAAAACATATAGGCTGAAAATCAATGAGAATATAGAAGAGTTCAATAATACTATCAGTTAACTTGAAATAATATTCATAGAACACTACACAAAACAAGAACAAATTATACCTTCTACTTAACTGTACATGGAACATTTGCTAAGATCAGCTATACTGTGGGCCACTAAAAACAGTCTCAATACATTCAAAAGAACTGTCACACAAAGTGTGTTCTCTGATCATAAATGAGAACTCAATAATTGAGTTTACATTCATATGGAAATGCAAAGGACCTAGAAAAGCATAAACAAATTTGATAAAGTAAAACAAAGCTGGTGTACTAATATTGACTTCAAGACTTATTTAAAACTACAGTAATCAAGGGGCGCCTGGGTGGCGCAGTCGGTTAAGCGTCCGACTTCAGCCAGGTCACGATCTCGCGGTCCGGGAGTTCGAGCCCCGCGTCAGGCTCTGGGCTGATGGCTCAGAGCCTGGAGCCTGTTTCCGATTCTGTGTCTCCCTCTCTCTCTGCCCCTCCCCCGTTCATGCTCTGTTTCTCTCTGTCCCAAAAATAAATAAACGTTGAAAAAAAAAAAAAATTTAAAAAAAAAAAAAAAAAAACTACAGTAATCAAGACAGCATGGTATTGCCCTAAAGACAGACCAACAGGTCAATGGAACAGAATAGAGAGTTTTGAAATAGACCCATACTTATATGTACCACCATCTTTTAACAAAGTTACAAGTAGAACTCAATGGAGAAAGAACAGTCTATTCAACAAAGAGTTCTGGAACAACTGTGTATTCATATGCAAAAAAGAAAAAACTTGGATCTTTAGGTTGTATCACATACAAACAGTACTCAAAATGGATCACAGACCTAAATATAAAACCTAAAACTATTTAACTTCTAGGAAAAAATACAATACATCTGATTGACCTTCAGTTAGGCTAAGATTCCTTAGAAAGAACACCAAAAGTATGACCCATAAAACAACAAATTGGACCTTCCTCATGATTTCTCATCTTCAAAAGACACTGTTAAGAAAATTAAGCCACTGACTGGTTAAAAATATTTGCAAATCATATATCTTATAAAGGACTTACATCCAGATATATAAAGCATTCATAATCCAACAATAAGAAGACAACTGAGTACAACAAGGGCAAAATGTCTGAACAGACATCTCAACAAAGAAGGTATGCAAATGTAAAATAAGCACATTAAATGATGCTCAACATCATTAGTCATTGGGGAAATACAAATCAGTAATACAAGGGAACACCAATACATACTTAGTAGTTTGGCTAAAATTAGAAAAATTTAGCATACAAAGTGCTGTCAAGGATGTAGAAGAATGCATATACTGCTAGTAGAAATATAAAATGATACAACCACTTTGGAAAATAGGCAGCTTCTTAAAACGTTAAACATACATGTACCATCTGATTCAGCCATTACACTCAAGTGAAATAAAAGGATATATACATAATTGACTTTCATAGCAAGTTCACTTGCAATAGCCCCAAATCAGAAACAATCCACATGTGCACCAACAGGTCAATGAATAAACAAACTGTGGTATATCCATATAATGGAATACTATCTCGGCAATAAACACGAATCAACTATTGATACATGCTATGGCAGCCCAACAAAGTGTATGATTCCATTTATAAAAAAACTCTAGAAAATGTAAGTTAATTTATAAGGACAGAAAGCAAATCAGTAGTTGCCTGCAAAACGGCTAAGGTTGCAGGGGGATGCAGAGAAAGGCAGGAAGGTAAAATTACAAATGGCCTTAAAGAAACTTTTGGTCCTGATGGATACATTCATTATCTTAATTGCAGTGATGGTTTAACAGGTTTATACATATGTCAAAACTTATCAAACTGTGTACTTTATATATGTGCAGAATATATATATTGAAATAAAACTGTCATAGTAAGACAATGGATTCTTTAAAGTAAAAATGACAATATGTATAAGGTTTAACATATATAGAAGCACAAGTTATGAAAATAATAGTGCAAAGGATGGAAAGAGGCCAAATGGAGATATGGTGTGGTAAGGCGCTTATATTATAAGTGCAGTGGTAAAATGTTATTTGAACACAAACTGTGATAAATTAAAGATGTATATTTTAAACCCTAGAGCAACCACATAAAAAAGAAGTTTATCTAAGAAGCAAACAGGGACAATAAACTCTCAACATGTTAAAAAATACTCAACAAATCTAAAGGTGGCAGGAAATTATGGGGAAAAGGACAGAACAGATAGGAAGAATAGAAGATTAAAAAATGAGAGAATCAAACCCAACCACAGCAATTGTTACATTATATGTAAGTGGTCTAAATACTTCAGTTAAAAGACAAATTGTCAAAGTGCATTTTTTTAAAAAGCAAGACCCAACAATATGTTTTCTACAGGAAACACTTTAAATGTGAAGAAATAGGTTAAAGGCTTAAATATGAAAAAAAATTACCATTCAAGTACTAATCCTCAAAAGCTCAAGTGGCTACATTAATACCAGGAAAAGCAGACATTAGGACAAAGAAAGACATCTCCTAATCATAAAAGGATCAATTTATCAAGAAAATATAATACAAGGCAACCTACTGAATGGGAGAAAATATTTGCAAACCATGTATCTGATAAGGGGTTAATATCCAAAATACTTAAAGAACTCCTACAACTCAATAGCAAAAGAAACAATCCAATTAAAATGGGCAGAAGACTGGAATAGACATTTTTCCAAAGAAGACACTCAGATGACCAACACGTACATGAAAAGATGTTCAACATCACCAATAATCAGGAAAATGCAAATCAAAACCACAATGAGATATCATCTCACACCTATTAGAATGGCTATTACCGAAAAGACAAGAAAATAACAAGTGTTAGTGTGGATGTGGAGAAAAGGGAATCCTTGTGCAGGTAGGAATATAAATTGGTGCAGCCACTGTGGAAAAACAGTATGGCAGCACCTCAAAATTTAAAATAGAACTACCATATGATCCAGCAATTCCACTTCTGGTTTTTTATCTGAAGGAAACAAAAACACTAACTTGAAAAGATATCTGCACCCTCATGTTCACTGCAGCATTATTTACAATAGCCAAGATAGGGAAACAGCTTAAGTATCCATCAGTGGATGAACGAAAAGAGAGAAAGAGACAGAGAATGTGTATGTGTATATACGTGGAATACTATTCAGCCACAAAAAAAGAAAAATCTTGCCATTTGTGACAATGTGGATGGACCTTGAGGGCATTACGTACGCTAAGTCACATAAGTCAGAGAAAGACAAATGCCACATGATCTCACTTATCTGTGGAATCTAAAGAAAAAAAGCAACTCATAGATACAGAGAACAGATTGGTGATTGTCACAGTTGTGGGGTAGGAGATGGGAAAAATGGGTGAAGGGGGTCAGAAGGTACAAACTTCCAGTTATAAAATAAGTTCTAGGAATGTAATGTAAGCACCGTGACTACAGTTAACACTGTACTGCATATTTGAAAGTTGCTAGGAAAGTAAATCTTTAAAAGTTCTCATTACAAGAAAAAAAAAAAGCTGTAACTATGTATGGTGACAGATGTTAACTAGAATTACTGTGGCAATCATTTTGCAAAATATACAAATATCAATTATAACGTATAACTGAAACTATTATATGTCAATTATACTTCAGTAAAAAATATAATACCCATAAATGTATATAGAACTAATAGATCTCCACAGTACAGGAAGCAAAAGCTGATATATATGAAAGGAGAAATAGATAAATCCAAAAACACAGTTGAAGATTTTAATACTCATCTCTCAGAAATTGATACAGTAATTAGAAAATAAGGATACAGAAAATCTGACTGACCCCTTAAACCAAGCAGAAGAGACATTATAGAAAAATCTACCAAATAAGAACAGAATTCACATTCTTTCCAAAAGCACGTGGACCATAAAACAGTGTCAATGAATTTAGAAAGGCTGAAATCATACATAGTATTTCTGACCACAATGGAATTGAAATAGACAGCAATAAAAAGATATCTAGAAGAGCTACAATTATTCAAAAATTCAAAAACACACTGCAAAACAACCCATTGGACAAAGAAAATATCACAAGGGAAACTAGAAAATATTTTGACCTTAATAAAAAAAATCTTGTGGGGGAGCACCTGGGTGGCTTAGCCGGTTGAGTGTCTGACTCTTGATTTTGGCTCAGGTCAAGATCCTGGGGATGTGGGATCAAGCCCCAAGTCAGGCTCTCCACTAAGTCCACACTTAAGTCCACTAAGCCTGCTTAAGATTCTCTCTCTCTTCCTCCTCCCCTCTCCCCAGTTCATATGGTCTTTCTCCCAAGGGGAAAAAAAATCTTATGGGATGCAGCTAGAACATTTTTTTAAAATTTTTTATTAAAAAAAATTTTTAATGTTTATTTTTGAGAGAGAGACAGAACGTGAGTGGGGGAGGGGCAGGCAGAGAGAGACAAGGAGACACAGAATTTGAAGCAGGCTCCAGGCTCTGAGCTGTTAGCAGAGTCTGATGTGGGGCTCAAACCCATGAACCATGAGATCATGACCTGAGCTGAATTCAGACGCTTAACCAACTGAGCCACCCAGGTGCGCCATAGAACAATTCTTAAGACAGAAATGTATACCTTTAAATGCTTACATTAGAAGAGATTTAAAAGCCCCAAATCAATGATTTATGTTTCCATTCTAAGAAGACAGAAAAATAGCAAGTTAAACACAAAGTAAACAGACCAAAAGTTAATGACCTACAAAATGAACAAATAGGTCCATGATACCAAAAGCTTCTTCTTTGTAAAGATCAGTAACAATAAATCCCTAACTAAACTGGATCAAGGGAAAAAAGAGAAGAGACGTGTTATCAATACTGGGAAGGAAAAGAACATGTATGTCAGACAGGGAAAGTAAAAGAAATACTACAAACAAGATACATCAATAAATCCAACTAATAAAACAAAATTGACAAATATCTGAAGATATTCAAATTACCAAAGCAGACAGACGAAGAAACAGGAAAATCTGAACAGCCCTGTACTTGTTACAGAAATCTAATATATATTGGGGCGCCTGGGTGGCTCGGTTGGTTAAGTGTTCGACTTCAGCTCAGGTCATGATCTCATGGTTCATGGATTTGAGTCCCATGTCTGGTTCTGTGCCGTCAGCCCAGAGCCTGGAGCCTGCTCTTGATTCTGTGTCTCCCTCTCTTTCTGCCCCCCCCCCCACTTGTGCTCTCTCTCTCTCTCAAAAATAAACATTAAGAGAATTTTTAAAAATAAAAAACAACAAAAAAGAAATTTAATATATAATTTAAAATCTCGGGGCACCTGGGTGGCTCAGTCGGTTAAGTGGCCAACTATGGCTCGGGTCATGATCTCATGGCTAATGGGTTCAAGCCCCATTTGGGCTCTGTGCTGACAGCTCAGAGCCTGGAGACTGCTTCAGATTCTGTGTCTCCCTCTCTCTCTCTGTCCCTCCCTGTTCACACTCTGTCTCTCTCTCTCTCAAGAATAAACAAACATAAAAAATTGTTTTAAATCTCCCCACAAAGAAATTCTCAAGCTCAGACAGCTTCACTGGTGAATTCCATCATATATTAAGAAAAAGTAGGGGGGCGCCTGGGTGGCTCAGTCGGTTAAGCGTCCGACTTCAGCTCAGGTCATGATCTCGCGGTCCGTGAGTTCGAGCCCCACGTCGGGCTCTGTGCTGACAGCTCAGAGCCTGGAGCCTGTTTCAGATTCTGTGTCTCCCTCTCTCTGGCCCTCCCCCATTCATGCTCTGTCTCTCTCTCTCTCTCAAAAATAAATAAACGTTAAAAAAAAATTAAAAAAAAAAAAAGTAGGGCGCCTGGGTGGCTCTGTCGGTTAAGTGTCCGACTCCGGCTCAGGTCATGATCTCACGGCTTGTGTGTTCGAGCCCCGCGTTGTACTCTGTGCTGACAGCTCAGAGCCTGGAGCCTCTTCAGATTCTGTGTCTTTCTCTCTCTCTGCCCCTCCCCTGCTCACACTCTGTCTCTGTCTCTCAAAAATAAGTAAACATTAAAAAAATTTTTTTAAAAGAAAAAGTAATACCAATTCAATATAAACTTCAAGAAAATAGAGAATAAAGGAGTTCATTACACAAGACCCAGAATAACCTGGTTCTACTCAGACCAAAGGCAGTAAAACTTAAAAACAATTAGAAAGCAAAATCCTTCATAACCATTGATGTAAAAATCCTTATCTTTTAAAAATAGTAGTTTATGGACTCCATCAACATATCAAAAGCCTAATACACTCTGACCAAGTGAGGTTTACTCTAGGAATAAAAGATTGTTTTAATATTTAAAAAAATCAGTGTAACAGAACAAAGAACCATATACAAATCTCAATACATAGGGGTATCTGGGTGGTTCAGTTGGTTGAGTCGGCATTCGGCTCAGGTCATGATCTCACGGTTTGTGAGTTCGAGCCCTACATCGGGCTCTACACTGACCGTGCAGAACCTGCTTGGGATTCTATTCTCTCAAAAGTAAGTAAACATTAAAAGAAAATCTCAATGCATAAAAAAAGCATTTTAAGAAATTCAACACTTATCCATGATAAAAATTTCCACAAATTAGGAAGAGAAAAATTCCTGAACCTGATAAAGGACATTTATATCTTATCTTATCTATCTATCTATGACAACAAGCCTACAGCTGGGCACCTGGGTGGCTCAGTCGGTTAAGCATTTGACTCAAGTTCAGGTCATGCCGTTTGTGAGCTCAAGCCCCACTTCTGATGAACACCCCCTCCGTCCCTTCCCCTCCCCTCCCCCCCCCACCCTGTGCTCACTTGTGCCCTCTCTCTCACTCTCAAAAATAAACAAATAAATAAATAAAAAGCTTACAGCTAATACCATACTTAATGATGAAAGACTGAATGCTTTCCTCTCAAGATCATAATTGGATGTCCTAGCCAGGCCCTTAAGAAAAAGGAACAGAAGACATACAAAACAGAAAGAAATAACAAGTGTCTTTATTTGTTGCACACAATGTGCAAACAGAAAATCCTAAGGAATCTTTATTTTTTTAATGTTTATTTATTTATTTTGTGGGAGAGGCGGAGAGAAAGAGAGCATGTGCAAGGGGTGGAGGTGCAGAGACAGAGGGAGGGACAGAATCCCAAGCAGGCTCCAAGCTGTAAGCACAGAGTCCAAAACAGGGCTCAATCTCATGAACTGTGAGATTATGTATGACTTGAGCTGAAATCAAGAGTCAGATGCTTAGCTAACTGAGCCACCCAGGGGCTCCAGGAATCTTTAAAAAGCACTAGAACTAATGAATTTTAGCAAGACATTGAATATAAGATCAATATATAAGAATCAACCATATTTCTGACTGCATGCTGTCAACAATTGTTAAATAAAAAATTTTAAACACCATTTACAAAAACATGACGTCCTAAAAATAAATTTAATGAAATAGGCATAAAATCTCTATTCTTAAAAATATACAAATATTGCTGAAAGTAAAGAGTTATATAAATGGAGAAATATACTATGTTTATAGATTGGAGGACTCAAATAATATTGATTTTCATTTTCTCTAAATTATACAGATTCAGAGTGACCCCTATAAAAATCCTATGCTTTTTTTTTTTTTTGCAGAAATTAACAGACTTACTCATTTGTTTTATAGAAACGTAAATGACGTAAAACAGACTCAACGCCTCTTTTTGAGTGAGAGAGAGAGAAAAAAAATGAACAAGCAGGGGAGGGGCAGAGAGAGAGGAAGACACAGAATCTGCAATAGGCTCCAGGCTCTGAGCTGTCAGCACAGAACCCAATGCGGGGCTTGAACTTGTGAACCATGAGATCATGACCTGAGCCGAAGTCAGAAGCTTAACCAACTGAGCCACCCAGGCGACTCTAGAGTCAACACTTTTGAAAATAACTGTACCAAACTGAACCATACCATTTCGCATGAAGACATAGCATATTTCATGTTCTCATGAGTTTAGATCACTGAGGATGGTATGACTTCAACTTGGTGTCTTCTCCCTCTCAACATTCACTCTTGGAACTTGGCAGCCATGCCGTGAGGAAGCCTCACAGTGCAGAGTGGCCAAGAGTCCCAAGTAAGGTCTCCTAGTAACAGCCCGCATTAACTGCAAGCTATGTGAGTAAGGCTGCAGATTATTCCAGCTTTGAGCCTTCAAGTTTTCCAGCTTGTACCCCAGACACGATGGAAGACAGAAACTGTATTCCTGCTGTGCCCTGTCCATATTGATGACCCCTAGAATCTGAATATATTAAACAGTTGTTTTATGCCACTAAATTTTAGAATTCGTTATGCAGACATAGTACTTAGAATACCATGTAGGAGCAAAATGTTCTGATCAAAACTGGCTATTAGCCCTAAATTAAAATGCATTCCTGATTTTGTTTGTGCCCAGATGACATGTTTAATAACGTGTCATGTTGTACCTTCCCATTTACTGACATTTTACTTTATTTTTAAATGTTCATTGTGCAATTACTATGTATAAAAATTCAAGCATACTTATAACTTTCACAAGGTCAAACCTGAACACAAGTCTTCCTACAATTAACTCCCTTGTCCTTACTCATGGCACCACAGTTGCTCTTACCCTGGTGTCACCACAGCTTACTGTGACTGGTGACAGACTGATCAGCTAGCATATTTCTGTTATACCTCTGAAAACTTATGTCCCCATCCAGCTCTATGGTTTTTTTCTTGCCATTACTTTTAGCTCTCTCGATTCCTTCATCCATCATGTCTGCTGTGTTTAATACCCCCTTCTTGGGTGCAATCTATCCACACAATTCTTATCTCCTAAGCTGTAGGCTCATTAGTGCTGCTGAGGGAAGTCTATCAGCACTGGTAGGTACTGCTACCAACTCCCTGCATCCAGCCTCAGTTGGGCCCTTGAGGCAAACTAGCAATTTCTCCTCCTGTCTCCCTTCCATCCCTCAGAAGTACTAATACAAACTCTCTTCTCTCTCCCCTCTGTTACCATTACTCCTTTCAGCAGGTGGCTCGTCCTCCTTTCTTCCAAGAGAACCAGGCCATCAGCTGAGGGGCATCCTCTGCTTCCTCCTCTTACCTGCAGACCCCACTCTATCTGTACCCCCACTTCTTTTTGTCTCAGTGGTAGAGGAGCCCATCTCTCATCTATGCTTTAGACCCATTCCACCTGCTGCCTATCAAAGACTTCACTCCATCAGTATATCCTTTTCCTTTCTACTAGCTCTTCCCCCCAGAATAAAATGGTGACGCCCCTCCCACCTTCACCTCAACTCCTATTCCACATGCCCCTTTTCACCTACCCCTGTCTCTCCTTTTCCCAATCTAGCCTCTTGAAAATTATTCTATATTTACTTTCCCCCACTTCCTCACTACCCATTCCTTCCTCAGCCTACTACAATCTGGCTTCTATCCCCACCGCAACACTGAAAGTGCCCTGGCCAAGGTTCCCACTGATTTCTATGTTGGCAAATCTGATGGACATTGCAGTGATTCCACCATTTGGCCTTTTTATAGCATTTGAAACCACAGAAAACCTTCTCTCTCAGCTTCTGTGACCGCATTCTCTAATGATAATGTTCCTACCTCTCTTTCTTGGCCTTGGCCCATCCTTTCTTTCAAGGTAAGTGTTCCTCAGGATCCTAATCTTGACTGTGTTTTACTTTCACTGTGGTCCTTTAACGTGTTGTCTTTAAGCATTGTATGTTTTTCCAGGATTTCATCTGTTACCTATATGATGATGATTCTCAAGTCTTTCCTCTTTTGCTCTGACGTTGGTCTCCTAAGTTTTAGACTAAAATATCTAACTGCCTACTGATCATCAGTATTTAGATCTCAAAGGTCCTTCAGGCTCAACATATGCAAGACTCATTTATTCCCTTGGACCCACCTACCACTGCATAGTGTCTATTTGAATAAGAGAAAGAGCATGGCTATCCCACTAAGGTCATAAGAACCAAAAACGTGGGCCTTTCCTACAACTTTCTCTTTCCTTAAGCCTTATACCAGAAAGCTCTGTAGACTGAATCTTGCTAGTATTTCTTCTATTTAGCCCCTCTTCTCAGTCTGGGACTACTGCCAAAGCTTTATTTCAGGCACCTACCTCTTTGTGTGGATCTACTCCCTAGCTAGTCCTCTCTCCACGCTACTACCTGACTGGCCTTCCTAAAGTACAAATCCGACTGAATGACTCTTCTACCTAAAACCTACCAGTGGCTCCCCGGTGCCTAGACAATACAGTTCAAACTTCTTAGCACTGCTCACAAGGCATTCATACCCTAACTGGCATATCTGTCACCTTCCCCTGCGCCTCAACTCCAAACTACTTGCACTTTCCTCAGCATGTCTTGCTAATAATTTGCTGCTGTCCATCTCTATACTCACTTTTCCCTTATTTTCAATGTCCTACCCCACCAAGTCCATTTGTGAATAGCCTCATTTTTGTCACAGAATTTGTCACCTTCCTCTGTGCTACAGTGGGGAATGCTGACATTCTTAGATTTCATTACACTGTGTGCGAGTTCCTTACTGTGGCCGTAGCAAATTACCTCCAACCTTGTAGCTTAAAACAACAGAGTTATTCTCTTAATGGTTTTGGAGGTCAGAAGTCTGCAATGAGTCTCACAGGGCCCAATCAAGGTGCTGGAAGGGCTGCTTCCTCCTGGAGGCTCCATGGGGAGAATCAGCTCATTGCCTCTTCCAGCTCCTAGAGGCTGCGGGCATTCCTTGGCACATGGCTGCGTCACCTGAATCTCAGCTTCTCTGGTCACGCTGCCTTCTCTTGTAATTCAATCTCCCTCTGCTTTCCTCTTATAAATACCCTTGTGATCATATTGATAATCCAGGATCATCTCCCCATCTCAAGATCCTTAATTTAATCACATCTGCAAAGTCCCGTTTGGAAATAAGTTAACACAGTCACAGGTCCCAGGATTAGGACAGGAACATCTTTTCGGCACAGGGAAGTATCACTTAGCCTTCCACACAATGTAACAATCATTTTATGTGCACGCCTCCATGACTGCATTGTGACCTCCTTTAGTGTAGGTTCATTTCTATCTTCTCAGTAACTGACATGGTTATAAGTTAACAAAAGTCTGTTAAATAAACCTAATGAAGGATTCATGTTGGGAGGTAAGACTGGCCTGGCAACATGGGTCTAGATACCAAACACCAGAAAAATCAAACAGAATTTCAATTCAATCCTAGCGCAGTAGGGCAACGGGAGAACAATTATTAATTATACATTCCCAAGATTTGAGAAAAATTATGAAAGTAGTAATTAAGGAAGATAAAAATGGCAATCATTAGCCAAATAAATTAGAGACAGGGTGGGACTGGGGAGAACCCAGTAAGAAGAATCTTACAGTAGTTGGGCAATGAGAAGATTAGGAGTTGGTTGTGACACTAGTAAGTAGGAATGGAAAAGAGGTACAAGAGTCATGTTATTAAAATAAGGTCCCAAATTAGTCCTAATAACAGCAGGATCAGTATTGCACAGTACTGAAGAGACCCATCTGATCACACTCCCTTCCTCATATTGTACTTCAAACTCACTATATTTTCAGAGCAGCGTCCTGACTTTTAATGGAGAGTAATAATGCTTTCACCAAAACTCATTCAGGCGTTCAATATTATTCTACACAATCTATTTAGGTAACATATGTGAAATCCTAATATCACAGCAACAAATATGTAACATGGACTAATCTAATATTATAAATCAAATCACGGGTCTATTCTATTTAAGTGGCTGATTTTTCAGGTAGAATTTGATTTTGAAAATTTCATTTTGCTCAAGTGATGAAAGCCAATACAAAAATTCTACTTTGAAATATTTAGTTACTAATCATTTAAGGGGAATAAGGAACAGGAGGAACAGAAAAGCAAACTAATAGCACTGCCAAGTATCACAGATGGGGTTGGTTTTGATACAGTAGCTCATCAAAGCTATATTCACTGCCATGCACACCATCACCATGCCAGTTGTCAACCCAGTGTCTCTCAGCTCCACACCCTCCACCCATCATCGCCTGCCCTGAGCTACTGGAGCTGGACTCTATGTTTCCGGTTGGCACACAACAGAAGTTTCTCAGCAGAGGGCAATGGAGGGTCACTGGAGAAAGAGGTTTGCTCTCCTGGTTCCAGTGTTTTTCTCATCAGGCTCTTTCAAGGGTGTGTGGTTTACCCACGGTACCAAGTGGCCAGGAGCAAGAGGCAGGCACGGGCAGGTGGCTTTGCAGCAGAGAGCAATTGATAGCCTGCTTCCTGTAAACACCTTTCTGGAGCACACCCCACCTCACCCTGCCCTGGTCAGCTTGCTGCAAGTTCAGAAGTGAGGCATCTCCCTAAGGATGGCTTCCCCTGAATGCCACAGGGCAAATTTGCAAGTCCCACCTCTATGATAGCTCAGTGAACTTCTCTGTGATAGAGTGAGCCTCAGCTATGCCCTCTCCCACAAGGCTCACACGTCAGCCCTGTTGGGAGGAAGGTCAGCTGTCTTCCTGGAGTGTTTATCTCAGCCCTTAGGGGGTAGTGGCTGCTCTCCGTGCCTGCCATTTCTGTTTTGTTGCTGTTTTTAGGGGTTTTTGTTTGTTTGTTTTGGAGTCCTCCAATTCTAATTCCCCACTATTCCAATTTCTTGGTAATAATTCTTTTTATTAAATTTACCTGTTCAAACTACTGTTTGGTTTCTAAATGGACTTTGACACGCCATCCCCATCCAGGAAAAAAACCCCAATCTGCTCTGACATCAGGCTCTAAGAGGCCTTTAATGTGACCAGATTATGTAAAGTGATAAAATGTTCACTCTAGATACCCAGCAAATTCTTTGTCTGAAATTACAGAAGTTAAACTGGTCACATATAGAATCAAAGGAAAGAGAGCTATTGGTTTTAGAATTTTTTAGAATCAAACATTTTAAAATGTCTTATAAAACAAGAGCAAGTATGCTTCATTTTAGGAATTTTTTAGTGGATCAATCTACACCTGCCTATTCTGATGAAACTCACCTAGCTCAGCACTCAGTTCTGAGCATTTCCCCACATGAGAATTTTCTGATGTGTTCTAGGGCTTTTGAACCTTCTGGGGGCTACCCAACCAGTCACAGACAGATGATCTATTCTTCCAAATTGTTTTATAGACCTAGAACTCTCACTAAAAATGGAAAGTACTTTACAGTTCAAGAGGAAACCACTACCTGTTTCCTTATATTATTCTGAGTGCCAAAACCATATTATAATAAACAGCCTGCCTAAAATAATTTATCTTCTGATTATAAAAATATTAAAATTCGGTTTTAACAAACAGCGCCAGACTAGATTCTAGTCTCTTTCTAATTGCAGAACACAATATGTCCTTATTTTAGTCTATTCACAGTGACAAATTATTCACTGCTGTCATATGTAACCTAAATTGGTACTTAATGGGGACATTTTGTGGAATTTTAGTACTGCTTTGGGACCAAGTAGCACCCACTACTATGACCTCACTCAAACATTAAGGCAATAAAGTTTAAACTTTCTCTCATGTGGCTGATTAAAGACGGCCAGAAATTTTTTGTCATCTCTCCCATTTAGAGGTGGGTTCTATATCCCCTCCCCGACAATCCAGATCGGCTCTGTGACCTCCCCGATCAGTAAAATATAGTGGAAACCAAACTTGGCCAGTTACCCTGTGAGCCTGACAGGGCATTTTCAGTATTACCCATGTCTGTGCCACCATACCACTCTGGCCTCTGGTTGAGATTAGTTTTAAAATATCAGATTTTTCACTTGGCTAGCCTAATAGTTGTCAAATTTCACTTAAAAGAAGACCTATGCATCACTTTACTGTAATTTGAGTCCTTTAATTATTCTTGCCTTAATGTGAATAATTATTAATTACTTAGTAGGATTTCCTGATAAATTTCCATAGTTTTTAATGTACTTTGGTAAAACCATGATTAGTTCATTTTATTGAAGTGTTAGCAATATAGTAAGACAAAAAAATGCTTCAAAAGAATTATACTATGTATCTTGATTACCTTAAGAGAAAACTCCAACAGAAAGTACCCACCATGTAAAATTTGAATGGGAAAGGGAAAAATCACTTGATGATCTCAGTTAATAATCCTGAGAGAAATTTTAAGAAAAAGGCAAACAGGGGCGCCTGGGTGGCTCGGTTGGTTAAGTGTCTAGGTCTGGATTTTGGCTCAGGTCATGATCTCACAGTTTGTGAGTTTCAGCCCTGTGTCTGGCTCTGCTGCTGGCAGCCCAGAGCCTCCTTGGGATTCTCTCTCCCCCTCTTTGTCTCTCTCAGAATAAATAAACTTTAAAAACAAGCAAACATAAATGTGTCCTCAAACCAAATCAAAGTCAGAAATATGCACTAGGGAAAAGAGGGGTTTCAATTAGGAAACTAGCCAGATCTAGTCAATACATGGTAAATCAGAACATAAACGGGCCCATTCTCACCAAGTCAACAGTCCTTCATAAACACATCTCAGATTTATGAGTGGAAAATGTATTTTATCAATCACCTGGGGGACAGAGAATTTGAAAAAAGACATGAAAAAGCATGTTTGTCTTTTTTTATTTTTTTAAAAATTTTTGGAAATTTGTCTTGTCTAACAGTGTAAGAAGTAGTAAAAATACAGGTCTTGACAGAGCCTAGAAAAGCTAGCTACTTTACAGTAGCTTTATTTAAAAAAATGAAAGGAAGATGAGATCATGAAAATAAGTAAAGGACAATTGTAGAGATGGAATTGAGGTGGGCAACATAACTCCAGAATGAACCTAGGAGGAGTCCCAAAGGAGGATAGGGAAATTATGGCCCACCTACAACGTGCTAAGCATGACTGGAGATACTTCATAGAGATCATCACCCTTAATCTTGGCACCAGCTCTAGGAGGATAGTATTATTACCCTTACTTGACACCCAGCAAAGCTATGAAACTCAAGGTCACATCACACAGGACAGATCTCAAATGTCTGATTCCTAACTCTTCTCGTGCTTTTCCTACTACCATGGATCTGTAAAAAACAAACAAAAAAACCCAAAAACAAAACAAACACATAGGGAGGGGCACCTGGGTGGCTCAGTCTGTTAAACATCCACCTTTGGCTCAGGTCATGATCTCATGGTTCATGAGTTAGAGCCTCGCATCAGGCTCTGCACTGACAGCATGGAGCCTGCTTGGGATTCTCTCTCTTTCTCTCCTTCTCTCTCAAAATAAATAAACTTTAAAAAAAGCAAAAATAGAAATAAAAATAAAAATAAGACTATAGGGAAACCTTTAGGTATCTAAGTTCCCTTAGTATTTAAAAACCTCACACTTTCGGGGTGCCTGGGTGGCTCAGTTGGTTGAGCATCTGACTTCGGCTCAGGTCACAATCTCATGGTTTGAGTTTGAGCCCCACATTGCGCTCTGTGCTGACAGCTCAGAGCCTGGAGCCTGCTTCGGATTCTGTGTCTCCCTCTCTCTTTGCCACTCCCCTGCTCACACTCTGTCTCTCTCTCTCTCTCTCTCTCTCTCTCAAAAACTAAGCAAACATTTTTTTTCTTAAAAAACCCTCAAACTTTCATTGGATTTAATAAGAACTCAACAGGATAATCCTGTATTTAGTCTCATGCAAGAGCCTCATGTTTTCAAATAACAGGAGAGAAAATGATCAAATTAAAAAGATAAATAGTTTCAAGCTCAGTTAAGAAAAAACCCACCATTGTATGAACAAATAATTAAGGTGGGGATACAGGAAAAGCTTGGTAACATTTTCATTCATGTATAAGAAGTGTTAAAAAAAAAAATACGCGCACGTTAGGGAGACAAATTGGCAAAGCTTTTCAGAAAGCCTGTGTTGCTTATTGACTCCGCACTAAAAAATGAGTAATTTGGCCATCATTCCTCAAACAGTAGTCTTCCTGGCAGTTATTTCTAAAGAGTAAACAAAATAGATAAAATCTACCCCATTGACAGGGAGGAAATAGAAGCAAGCCAAGATAAAGGCAAATACCACAGACAATGCAAGGCCAATTCAAATAGACTAGTGGAATTTTCTCCCAAAAGCATTTCAGAAATGGCCTTTCTTATGTCGTAACTTTAGATGCATTTGGAACCAAATGCCTAGTCTCATTATTTCTTAAGTATCCAGTAAGGACAATAAAACGAGATTCATCTGTGTCCTGAGTTGCTCTCCCTTCTTACTATTTACTATCGAAAATGAGAGTCTTCAGTCTGGATTACTAGATTTCAAGGTATCTATGTTTTATTCCTACCTATACCCACCCTAGCACTTAGCATTCTGCACAGAATAGGTACGTAAAGCGTCCCCCCGCCCCCCGCCCCCAACTGAATGGATGCTTCTGTGAACTAGCAAACCAGATTCCCTACTAGGCAAAATAGCGAAGTAGTCTGGACAGGTATTTTCCCCTGACCACAAGAGCTGGCAAAAAAAAAAAAAAAAAAAAAAAAAAATGCTTCACCCTCTTTCCCTTGAGACAACATACACCTATTCCTTGTATATAAAGCATAAGTGTACAGCTTGATGAATTTTCTGTGAACTCATCCAAGTAAGTAGTACCCAGAGCAAGAAATAGACCATGACCAGCATCTCAGAAGCCCCTCTCAGTCACTACCTCCCCCAGAGGTAACCACAATTTTAATTTCAAAAGTCATAGGTTAGTTACATTGTTTTCTGTACTTTAATAGATTCCTAGGGTAGGTAGCTTTTTATGCCTCGCTTCTTTGACTCTTCATTTTGCTTCAGAGATTCATATGTGTTTTATGTATAACGAAGGTTCATCCATTCCCCCTGCTTTTTAATACGTCACTGTATCAATTCACTACAATTTATTTATGCCAGTCTACTGTTGTTGGTTGGACATATGGGGTGTTTCTAATTTAGAGCTATTACAATTCTGCTAAAAGTATTACAATTCTGCTAAAAGTATTCTTGTACATATTTTTTGGTGGACATATGTTAAGGCATTTCTGTTGGGTATATACCTAGGAGTGGAAATGCTGGGTCATAAGGTATATGGTAGCTTTGGTAGATATTCCCAGTTTGCCAGAGTGGTTGAACTAATTTATACTACTATTAGCAATAAGCAGCTCTGTCTTCACCAACACTTGGAATTGTCTGTCATTTAAAATTTTTAGCTATTTTGTTGGAAATGTAATAGTATCACACTGTGGTTTTAATCTGCATGTCTCTGATGACTAATGAAGTTGCATACCATTTATTAATCATTTGGATACATTTTTTCCCATGAAATATCTTCCAAGTCTTTTCTCTATTCCCGAGACTTCCTGATCTATCTCTGGGATCACTGCCGAATTTACTTGAGGGTACCTAGACTGGATTTCTTTCTCATAGGACAAGGGTCACTACCCCCTACCATAACTAATTACATGATTTCACTATAGCGACGTGCAGAACAAGCTTGCCCAGCAATCTGGATAAACATAGAATCATGTAGTTACAGCCCAGCTTTGGATTCCTAGCCATGAATGCGTAACACAGCCTATTCACCCTCTACAGATATAATTTTTGCCAAAAAGAAGAAACCTTCCTTTGTTCATCAACATTCTTTTATGGTACCATTCCCCAGAATCCTCAGTAAATTCACAAAACCTATGTGATATGCATTCATTCACTCAGTAAATATTTATTGAACACCTACTTTGTGCCAGGCACAGTTCTAGATGCTCAGAACAAAGCTGTGAAGAAAACAAAAATATCTCCATCTCCAATTCATATTCACACACACACACACACACACACCTTTCCCTTTTGTGGAGAGTGGGCACATGAAGCCAAGGATAGCTGGGTAGTAGGACATAAAGGGTGGGGCTTTGGAGTCCAAAGACAGACCAACTTGGGTTCACCTGGCTCTATCACTTCTGTGCATGAATTGAAAAGTTCTTTAACTTCTCTGATCTTCAATATCCTCTGCAAAATGTAGATATTTTTTTGCAGGATTTCCTTGAGGATTAAATGAGAGAACATATATAAACAGCACCTAACAAAATGCCCAGCATTTTATATAGTGGATGATCAGTACCATGGCCACCATTAAAAAGGAGAATATGTTTATTTCATTTGGTTACAGATGAAATCTTTACTACAAACTGCTTCTGTTTATACCTACTGCTCTTTTTGATGTACCATTACTAAAATCTTTTAATTACATATCCAATTATTCATGCTACTGGAGAGGTAAAGAGTTAAGATCTAACAAAGCAACAGTTCATAAGAAAACATCAGCTTTTAAAGCATTAAGCTTTAACCCATTTACTCAACTTCCTTCCTAGAGGAGAAGACTTAAAGCCTCTAGATTCAATCCCATAAACTGGCCACGGAGGAACTAAGCAATGGAAAATTGGGACATGATAGAAAGCTGGTACCATGAACAAAGAAAGGAATCCACTCCAGGCAAGCTGTAAATGAACAGTTCTGGAGTCCACTGAGTGTGGTGATCTCCTGTAGCTGGTCATGCCTCTTGAGGGGCCCTTGGAAGCTATGTTTTCAAGGATGTGTCACAAGAGATATTGACTCCTACGTGTCATGGGCTTCTAAGCCAGGGCAATTCCCACCCCCAACCCCACAAATATCTCACTTCCTTGTACTTGGTAGATTAAGAGAGGGTTCAGCATAAATTCTCTAATTTTTATACATGTGAATGCTAAGAAGCCTTGTTCACAAAAAGTAGATGTTACCATATGATCCAGCAATGCTGCTCTTAGGCATACACCCAAGAGAAATTAAAACATGTGTCCACACAAAAATACATACATTCAATGTGTGTTATTCGCAGTAGTTATGTTCTATAAAGTCACATGAACACTGAATGGGTGAATATGCAACCACTGCTCCAAGAGGAAGTATGGGATTAGGTTCTTGTGAGTCTCTGGTCACAGTTTGGTCAACCGATCAACACAACCTTATTTTATGCGCATTTCTGTTTTAAAGATGCCTTATTTAATATATATCATTGATCCATTAATCCTGAACTCACAGCCAACAGCCCTTTAACTCATGCCTGGATGAAGCTTATATAACACATGTATTTGCTCTACAAAGCACACCAGAGCCTTCTTGTACTTAGGAGTAGTAGACAGCACTTCAGCACTATGCTTGGGGGCTATGTGAAGCAGCAAAGTCACTGGCAAACAGCACAAAAATGCCAAACCGTGGCACCAACCAGACTGCAAAAAGGGCACTTATTTACATGGCATGAGAGCCACAATATGGCGGCAGAGTGTAGCTGGTTTGACTTCAGCTGGGAATGTGTGCGTTGAGGGATTTACATTTTTGGCTGCTCCGCACATGTCTGAGAGTGACTATGAAAGTGCCCTGAGGATTTGTTTGGGGGTTACAAGTAAATCTTCGTGGGTAGGCAAATTTGCAAATACAGAATGAGTGGGGGTAGACCGCCCATGAATGTTCATGGCAGCTAAAAAGTTGCTACTACCCAATGTCAGTGACTAGTAGATGGATAAATAAAATATGGTCTACCCCTATTTTATGGAATATTATTCAGCCATAAAAAGGAATGAAAACGGATACGTGCTACAACATGGATGAACCTTGAAAACATGCCTATGGAAAAGAAGCCAGACACAAAAAGTCATATGTGGTATGATTCCACTTATATGATCTGTCCAGAATAGGCAAATCTGCACAGGCAGAAAGCAGATCAGTAGTTGCCAGAAGCTGGGGAGGGGAAAAATAGTGAGTGCCTACTAATAGGTCTGGGGTTTCTTGTGGGGGTGATGAAAATGTTCTGGAAATAGTGGTGATGTTTGTGCTTGCACAACTGTGAATACACAGAAACCCCTGAATGTAAAGGAGTGAATTTTGTGGTATGTAAATTCTATCTTAACACAGCTATTATTAAAGGAAAGCAAGGAGATAGGAATGGAGGAGGTTTTGTTCAAGCAAACTTCTTCTGAGTTACATGCCACAAACTGCATAATGACCTAAAAATCACTGTTAATGATCCGCCAGCTACCAGGTTGAGGAGTTCCATTAATTTTATTCAAAGCAAAGCAAAAATCAACCGGCCTTGAAAAAGTATGTTACCTGGTTTTTGACACTTACTTTCTCAACACTGATACCAATTTTCACACTGCTTGTTTGGCATCCTGGAGGTTTCTGTAAATATTCCAACGCATCTTAAAACACACCACGGTTAAGACTCTGGGTTGGTGAGAAGGCACTTTGCATAGGGACAGAGGAAAAAAATTGTGAAAGGGAACAGGAGAAAGAACCTATATGTCCATTACAGGTAATTGTCCTGGGCATATCAACTTTAGAAAGAATACACATGAAAATTAAGAATTTGGAAACTGGTTCCCTTGCCTGATATTGCTTAGAAGCCTTGGAACACCCAGGAGCACCTGTACCCAGTGTGAAGACAGCTGGTTAAAGAATGAAAACTCAAATGTTAGTTTCTCACCAGCCCCTTTCTTTTCTCACCAGCAACTTAATTCAGACTTCTATTTGTTTGCAGGTAAAACAAGTTACTATCTTAAGTCTGCAACTATCATACTATCCCAAAGAGGTTTTAAATTGCAAGGGGACAGACTGCTTCTTATGCTTCTTCGTATTCCCTTCCTATCGCTGAGCATGAACTTTGAAAAGGTATGCAGTATGCATAAAATTTTGCTAACAATAAAAACTACTCCGTGCCAAAGAAAAACAGGCAGTGTAATATTCCTCTGTAAATCGGGAATAATAGGACTAGATAATGAACATAAATGACTCTTCAAAGCCCTCACATATAAAAACGTTGAGCTCTCTGATCCTGGAAAACAGCAAAAATTGAGAAATCTCCGCACTCGTTGTGTTCCAGAAAACAGCTTACTGCAAGGAAGCACATTCTCCAGATGAACTGAAAAGATTCACAGACGCCCTCCCCTCTTTGTTTACCTATGACAAAGGCAGGCAGACGGGCCCTCCAAATGTCCATTCTTTGTCTCATAAGTGATTTGCTCCACTGTGTGTCCCTGCTTATGCCCCAGAACAAGATGCTTGCTAACCAAACCCTGGTGAAGCTTCTCTATTCCTCTCCCAGTCTTCCCACTTCCTCATGCTGTTCTTTCTGTAGCTTTATTTCTCCGAAACAAAATTTACTATTTTAAAAAAGACCCCACTCCCTATTCCAATAATCCCTTCTTCCTCCTTGAAATAACCCTTTCAAATAAAGCCTTTTCCTTACTAATTTGGAATTTGTTTTTTATTTGACACATTAATTATATAATGCAAACTTCAGAATAACTTTACTCAGAGAAGACTTATTTCCTAGGCAATTTCCAAGCCTATTCATACAGAGGGTATAACAGTAACTCAGACATTCAATATATCCAAGAACTACTCCTCATCTACTTCTTCAGACTTAAATTTTAATAACTGTACTCCAAAATTCTTGTAGCCCTACTATATAGAATGAGTTTCCCATCTACTAGTGCCCATATATCAAGGGCTATGCTTCCACCAAACCACCCAAAAACCTCTGCCACCATCCATTTTCCATTTCTACAGCTTCCCGAGAAATTTTATGAATCACATAATTTAAAAGCTAGCAAAAATGCGGATCTGAAATAGGTAGTTACTTATATGGGGAAACAAACAACAACAAAAAAGGTTTAAAAAATGAAGCATGATTTAGTCCATATAGTGGAAGAGGGGAAAACTAAAATTGCTTACTTCAGAAAAAAAAAAAAAAAAGTCTCCCATCTCACATTTTTTCATTGTGTTACATGTCCTGAATGTGATATTAAGCTGAAATTGAATCTATAAGCCAAAGAGCGCTGAGAGCTCTAGTATATAAACATGACAGCCATACTTAAGTCATGATGGGAAATCCAGATTAAGAGAGGTTTATGAATGAAATGATATTAAAGATTATGGCCAACATACTTTATTTAATATTAAGCCATGTGTACACCTGGAATTGTAATAAACAAGTTGTTTCAGTTTAACAAATACCCACATACTTTCAGAAGCAGGGTTTGCAAACTTAAGTCTTCTCTGCTTATTTGTTTTTGAGAGAGAGAGAGAGAGAGAGAGAGAGAGAGAGAGAGAGAGAGAATGAATATCAATATGTGCATGAGCAGGGGGAGGGGCAGAGAAAGAGGGAGAATCCCAAACAAGCTCCATGCTCAGTGTGGAACCCTATGCAGGGCTTGATCCCAGAACCATGGGGCGCCTGGGTGGCTCAGTTGATTAAGTGTCCAACTTCTGCTCAGGTCATGATCTCACGGTTCGTGGGTTCAAGCCCTGCATTGGGCTCTACATTGTCAGTGCGGAGCCTGCTTGTGATTCTCTCTCCCCCTCCCCCATTTGCGCTATTCTCCATCTCTCTCAAAATAAACTTAAAAAAAAAAAAAAGCAGAAGTGTTGGGGTATCTGGGTGGCTAAGTCAGTTAAGTGACCAACTTTAGCTCAGGTCATGATCTCACAGTTCGTGGGTTCAAGCCCCACATCGGGCTCTCTACTGTCAGCTTAGAGCCAGCTTTGGATCCTCTGTCCTCCTCTCTCTGCACCTCCCTCTCCACCTCAAAATAAAGAAACATTAAAGGGGTGCCTGAGTGGCTCAGTCAGTTAAGCGTCTGACTTTGGCTCAGGTCATGATCTCGCGGTTCGTGAGTTCAAGCCTCACATCGGGCTCTGTGCTGCCAGCTGGGATCCTGGAGCCTGCTTTGGATTCTGGGTCTCCCTCTCTCTCTGCCCCTCCCCCGCTTACACTTGGACTCTCAAAAATAAACAAACATTTAAAATTTTTAAAAAAAGAAACATTATGAAAAAGCAGAAGAGTTTTTAAAGTTGACTCTTCAGACTCAAAAGGTTCAGTACAGTCACAACAAAGGCCAGCAGGGAAAACAGCCAAAGGTATACCACGGAGGCAGTTTGCTAAAATAGTATTTATAATTTATTGCCTATGATCTACAGAAATACTTGATTTTCTATGTAAAATGTATGTGCTTTAAAAATAAAAAACCTAACGGGAAAACCCCCTTTAGGAATATATATTACCCAGTGAGCCATATAGTAATTAAATGACTACTATGGTCAGAAGCTATGAAAAGGGAGTGTTTTGTTGAAAATTATTCACTATGTAGAAGCTGGTTTCTAGCAGTTTTTCTCAAACTACTCCATGAAATATAAAACCCTTTCTATTTTCCCCAGAGAACCATTATTAATGAATACGATTTTTTAAATACTAGCCAAATTTAAGGATTCCATCAGCTGTAAAAGTCTATGATTAATAATACCAATGCTCAGAAATAATGATCTGATAACTCAAAGTTAATGTTTTTCATGTGTATATGACATGGCACATAAAGGACAAATTCATTAATGTTTGAAAGAATGGGTCTTTTCATTTCAAATATTTATAAAATTTGATATATATTAGGTACATGGTCAGGACTTAAAAACACACGATCAACCACCTCAAGAGTCATATTTTATATGCCAAAATAAAACAGAAGTATAAGCCTTGATCTCTTGGAATTTGCTAGATTATTTTTTTAATGCTTTTGTTTCTGAGAGAGAGAGAGAGAGCACGCGCACGTGAACAGGGGAGGGGTGGAGAGAGGGGCACAGAGGATCTGATGTGGGGCTTGAACTCACCAACCCTGAGATCATGACCTGAGCCAAAGTTGGACACTTAACTGAGCCACCCAAGTGCCCCTGCTGGATTATTTCTAACCATTTCAATTTCAAACCACAGTGGAAGAAATGGACACCAAGAAAATGCAATTGCAAAGAAAAGATTCTGGCAAATGCTTTCTGCATGCAAAGCAAGAGATGGAGATTTATTAACTAGACCAGTAATTATTCCACATAACGAACATAAATTCACTATGTAAATTAAATCTATTAAATATTCATGTTTCCTGAGGAAAACAAGTGACGATTTTTGATTACACTATCAGTTACATTAGTCAGTTTGCCTATACAGAACAATTTGGATTATTTAGAAACCAAAACCTGAAGTTAAAATGTTTTTGCCTATATACCCAAATTTTTATGAGCTAATTATCCATTTTGTGGATGAGTGCATCGATGAGGCGGCAATTTTTAAAAGTTATTTTTTATTTTTAAATAATTGTGCATTAACAAAGTGCAAAAACAGCACAGAGAGGTTCTGCATACTCTTAATCCAGCTTCTCCATGTAGAGGAGCAAAATTTGCCACCCCAAAAAGTGTTTCTTTGGCATGTGGATTATTTTAGGCTGTTTGCTTTCTTAAAAAAATATCCCAGAGAGCATTCTCCACCCCCTCTCCGGACATTTACGTGGTATCTAGAACTGACCACTCTTAGCATACTGATATGGATCCTTCTAATTCTTTGTGCAGGTTTTTCTTCTACTTAACACAATACAGAATATTGTATTCTGATCTTTTTTCATTTAAATAACAATAAAGTTTGAGGTAGCTCTATGGCTGGTTAAAACACCTGTCTTCTAAATAACAATAAAGTTTGGAGATTATTTTATGTCATTTATATTCCCCTAGGCTCCTTACTTTTAAGAAACAAAAGACTTGACAAGTTTTTCTTTTATTCTTTTTCCTTCCTCTCCCCCTTCTCCCTAGATGGCCTAAAGAAAATTAGAAGATCTGCTCCAGGAGAGAGCTATCACCAATCACCATAGATAGCTACAGTTTAATATGAACTAGGGGAGGTAGACAGGGAGAAACAAAGCAAGGCCTGTTTAATCAAAGTCCTCTCTGTGTCCCACTGTTTCTCAATGGCCCAACAAATATTTGTTTACCATTTACTCTTTCCATTCTTCCTGTGAATTGCCTTCCTCCCCTTTTTCTTTAAGTCCAGAATGACATATATACCTCATTTTGCCTGTCTTTGGGATCTCATGTTTATGTGGGTTCCCTGTATGTAATTAAATTTGATTTTCTCCTCTTAATCTTTCTCATAACAATTTAATTTTTAGACCAGATAGAAGAATCTTCAGGGTATCAGAAAATTTTTCCTCCCCAGCACCCGTCATAGTAACACCTTATATAATGATGTCAACACCAGGAGACTTGACATTGGTACAACTGACAGACCTTATTCAGATTTCACCGGTTTTACACGCACTCATGTGTATGTGTAGAGTCACTACCACAATAGAGATACAGAACTGTTCACAAAGATCCCCCCCCCAACGATCCTAACATACTGTCTCTTCACAGTCACACCTACCCCCTCTTTCCCTCATGCTCCTAACAAAAACTTTGTGATCGCTAATACTTGACAATCACTAACCTGTTGTCCAGTTCTAGAATTTTGTTACTTCCACAACAATATAAAGGAAATCACATGGTATATGACCTTTCAAAAAGATTTTAATTTTTTTAAATGTTTATTTTGAGAGAGCATGCACATGAGCAGGGGAGGGGCAGAGAGAGACAGACAGACAGAGAGACAGAGAGAATTACAAGCAGGCTCCACACTGTCAGCATACAGCATGACACAGGGCTCAAACTTACAAACTGTGAGATCATGACCTGAGCCAAAACCAAGAGTCGGACGCTCATCGACTGAGACACCCAGGCACCCCGAAGTCTTGTTTTTTTGTTTTTTTTTTTTTAAACACAGAATTCCCTGGAGATCCATTTGAGTAGTTGCACGCATCAACAGGTTTTGTGGGGTTTTTTTGTTTTGTTTTTTTGCTGAGTAGTTATTCCATAGTATGGATGTATCACAATTTAACCATTAATTTAGTTCTTTCTCAATTTTACCTATTTCAAATAGAACTGCTATGAAAACTTGCTTGCGGGTCTTCATGTGAAAACAGGTCCTCCTTTCTCTGAGAGGTACACCTCCCTGGAGTACAACTGCTGAACTGTTTGGCATGGCTATGTTTAGTTTTTCAAAGAAATTGCTCAACTATTTTCCAGAGTGACTTTATCACTATATATTCCCGTCAGCAATGTACAAAAGATCCAGTTCATCCACATTTTTGCCAGAATATAGGATTATCTTTTATTATAGCTATCTAATAGTTGTGTGGTAATATTGCATCATGGTTTAAATTTACACTTCCCGAATAGCTAAGGATGTTGGACACATTTTCATGTGCTTGGTAGAGACTTACATAGTACTTGTTGGGAAAATGTTCATGTTTTCTACACATTGTGTAACTGGAGACTTTTTTGTTTGTTTTTTCCTCTATCTTTAGATTGTGCATTTGGTGTCATGTCTAAGAATTCCATATCCTAGGTCCTGATAAATTTCTGGTATGTTTTCTTTTAAAAGTCATGTCATTTTATGTTGTACATTTAAATCTATGTCGGGGCGCCTGGGTGGCGCAGTCGGTTAAGTGTCCGACTTCAGCCAGGTCACAATCTCGCGGTCCCGGAGTTCGAACCCCGCGTCGGGCTCTGGGCTGATGGCTCAGAGCCTGGAGCCTGTTTCCGATTCTGTGTCTCCCTCTCTCTCTGCCCCTCCCCCGTTCATGCTCTCTCTCTGTCCCAAAAATAAATAAACATTCAAAAAAAAATTTTTAAAAATAAAAAAATAATAAAATAAATCTATGATACAGGGGTGCCTAGGTACCTCAGTTGGTTAAGTGTCTGACTTCGGCTCAGGTCATGATCTCACGGTTTGCGAGTTCAAGCTGCACATCAGGCTCTGTGCTGTCAGCATGGAACCCGTTTCAGACCCTCTGTCCCTCCCCCGCCCCCACCCCTCCCCTGCTTGTACATGCTCTCTCTCAAAAATAAACATTAAAAAAAATAAAATAAAATGCAATACATCTATGATACACTTTGAATTAATTTTTATATAAAATGTTAGATTTAGGGGTACCTGGGTGACTCAGTTGGTTAAGTGTCTGACTTCGGCTCAGGTCATGATCTCGTGGTCCATGAGTTCAAGCCCCACGTTGGGCTCTGTGGCAACAGCTCAGAGCCTGGAGCCTGCTTCAGATTCCGTGTCTCCCTCTCTCTCTGACCCTCCCCCACTCACACTCTCTCTCTCAAAAATAGTACATAAACATTTAAAAAAAATTTTTTAAATGTTAGATTTAGGTTGAGGTTAAATTTTTGGCCTATGCATGTTCAATTGCTCTACCACCATTTGTTAAAAAACCACTACCCTTTCTTCACTGAATTGGGTTTGAACATTCGTCAAAAATCAGTTGGCTGCACGCGTGTGGCTACTTCTGGGCAGTCTAATCTGTTGCACTGATCTAGGTGTCT